>NW_025777629.1:65000-87832 GCF_021130785.1 Homalodisca vitripennis | reverse complement strand
AGCAAATGTATATGTACAATATGGGTTAATTCTTTTTTATTTTCTAAGTTTTTTTACTCTATTTTACTTTATTTTATTCTATAAATAGTTAAAGTTTCATATATTCTCTGCTGACTAGGACACAAAATGATTGTATAAAATATTCAAATTACTCGATACGATCTTTATGCGCACATAGTATGCATTAGATGAAATAGTTACTGATATGTATTCTCCTTAAACTTGTATTATAAACTGTTATTGATTGATGACGAGAAATGCGAGAAATGTAATTGAGTACTCTGTTGATGTTATCAGTTGATTTAGCAAGAAACAAGTCGTGTTTTCGGTGTCATAAATTTGAATCTATTAATAAACTGATCCAGGAATGCTCACTGTAGCATAATTATCATACGATTAACATAACAAATTGCGATTTGGTGTCTTTCTCGGTTTCGTTCTCTAAATGTATATACATCCTACCAGTTACATGAGGCTTCGCTCGTAATTTTGTGAGGTTTGCAAGTGTGTGACCACTTCTTGTTCGAGTGAATCACAATTCCGTCTCCAATGTTGAGTTTGCCTTGTATGTAAAATATGTAAAAAGCGTTTGCTTATCGTAATTGTAATCTACTCTCTTTTAGAATCTTTGCTATAGTTCATTTTGCATAGATTCCCGATCAATAAACACACACACACACACACACACACACACACACATACCCACACAGAACACACACAGAACATAGATGGCTACGTTCTAGATTGGGTTAATGACATACTCTAAGTATACAGTAAAGGTTATATAGTATTTTTGAATATGTCAACATTATAGTCCTAACAAAGCACTGTATACTTAACATTTGCTAAAATGTGCAGTTAAAAGTATATTTTTATTAACGCTTATTTTTGTTATCTGCATATTTTCTTACTCTATGCAAATCAGCGGTTGTACAATATGTTAGTATTAGATGTAATATACTTCTTACTCTATGCTCTAGAAATGTCAATGATTTTATAATTGTGGCTAATTTAAATTAAAATATTATTGTACTGTCTTAACTACGAGTATGTTTACACAGAACAGCTGATTACATTTAACAGGCTTTAGAATTGAATTCAACACTTTTATATATTAAAAACACATAACATTTTACTCTATCACAATGGCAATGTGTTTCAGCTTTAAGAAATATTTCTTATTCAGTTCAAATGATTAGGTATTGATAAAAAAAATCAAATCAATCGTCAAAATTTTTACTTTTACCGAGCGAATACTCAAACCGATAGGTGTAGATATTATAGAATGTAACTACAAGGATTATAGATTCGTCGGTAAGCTGTGTGCTTTAAATTAATGCATCCACAGTATGTTACTTAAGTAAACGGTATATTACCACGGTAATTACAGATAATATTATTGAATACACTCGTATGACATTCGCCGGAATACATACGCATTGCCATCTACAAAGCTTTGAGTTAAATCTTATAAACAATTAACTCGTTTCAGATGCACAAAGGATATACTCTCTTACATGTTGAATACATTCTTTTCAATAACACAGTTAAAGGACAGATTAATCCAATTCCAAATACATTTCGTTGAAACTATTACGAAGTCACATCACATTGACAACTCTTCAAATACACCAATAACATTATTTATTTAGAGTTAAAAAAAGAACTTCTAAAAGAAAGCATTATGTTATAGATACTCGTATAAGAAATTATAAAATGTGTGTTAACTTTTCATTATACCATCACTTTTTATGGTTTACCAAAGTTGTTTTCTCTTTTAAATGGTGAATTTTCCTTTAAAATAATAACTTTTATTGTGACAATGGAAATGTATTACTATTTTTATTACTATTACTATATTATTTCATCTACTAATACCTATTATTTAATTCCCATCGATCTTCTTGCTCTTGAGCGGAAGCGTGTCTACGATGGGAATGGCACTGTCAGCCGTGCTGCTGCCCGTTCGCACACAATGGATGAGTGGCAAACTCGATGGGAGACGGAGAGTCGAGGACGTTGGTCTTTTAGGCTCATAGGTGATCTTAGGGGATGGATCGAAAGAGAGCATGGAGAGGTAGCCTTCTACCTTACCCAGCTTCTCACTGGGCACGGTTGTTTCGGCTTCTACCTTCACAGAATGGGGAAGATCCCGAGTCAGTAATCCCAGTGCGGGGATTCGGATTCGGACGATGCCCTGCACACCTTCTTCAAATGTAGGAGGTGGGAAACGGAGAGAAGAGAGCTGGAGGTAGCTATCGGGCGTGTTTCACCGGAGATCCTTATAGAAGAGATGTTGTCCAGTCCCGAATCGTGGAGCGCTGTCGCTACGTTCTGCAAGAGGGTGCTAAGGCAAAAAAGAAGAGAGCAGCTATAAAGCACCACAATAGCTTATTTCGGTGGATTTTAGAACGAAGTAATGCCCATTGTGCGAACGATGGCACCCTTTTGAAGTAGTTGCAGAGATGCGTTCCCGAGAGGGTTTCCAATGCCTGGACCGGTAGGTTTTTAGTGGGTGAGAATCCCACACACCAGGGCGAATATCTGTCCCTGACGGTGCATAATGCATTTTCATATCGTAAAAAAAGAGAAAATACCTATTACTAGTCTTAGTCAGTAATTTTTAGATAAATAGTGTAAAACTATTTATAACTATACTTGGTTCTAAAATTACTTTTGTTCAGTTACCAAGTTACTTGATCAGCTTGAATCAAAAAAAACAAGTTTGAATAACAAATAAAATATATGTTCTTTTAATCCCCGACTATTTCGTAAATTTAAGTCAAATCTATCATACTACAATTCATTTGTAGGAAACGAAATGGTTTCCATGCAGTTTTAGCCCAAGATCTATTTATTTTCAAAATCCTGGCACTCCAGGTATAATAAAATACCTAAGGAACCTACAGGGCCTTCCTCAAATCGTCTTGGTTGAGTCCGTCTGTTCGTTTACCTTACTTTGGGATAACTGTTAAAATAAGAGTCTAGAGAATAGAATATTGTTGTGTAGGTTTCACTTGGTGTAAGGAACTTTGTGGTAGACAAGTTAATGGGTAGTGTCTGTCTGTCACCCGTCTAAGTGATAGCATGATATAACGGTCATAGAGGATTGAAATCTAGAACTATTAGGTTACTCTTGGTCTAAGTAAAAACACAATTGATTTCGGAATCAAAAGTTTAAAGGGAAGTCTGTCTGTGCGGTAATGTAGGTTGTTTCCATAATACGTGTATTAATAGGTTTATTACGGTAATATATGTAAATAGCAGCTGTTACTTGTTGCGTATTAGGCATTCTTCCGCAGTATTAATGGGGTATTGTGGGAAATCACTTTCAATAGGAAATATAAATTCTTACCGTACTTTTATGAACATATTTTTAGAAGTTACAACGTCCTTAATGATATAATCGTTTTAAACTTCTAAGTAAGAATAGAGTCTTTATTCAAAGAATCACGTGGACTTCAAGAGCGCTGTTGTTATTAGGGTGTATGTTTTTTTAAGTTTTTTTTTTCTGGAAAACACTATCACACAAGCATAAACTGCGTTCAAAATGTAAAACATACAGTTTAAAAATAACAAGTACGTTAAAATAAGATAAGTGAGTCTTTTTCTACCATGTTTTTGTACATTTTTTGATTGATTGTCCAATATCACATGTATTAAGCTTATAATCTTTATATTTCTTATAAAAAAATACATAGGAAATAATTACTTGTTTACAAATTATGAGGATCACTATAAAGTAAATTATTTTTTATTGTTGTACGTAATAAAATCTACAAATGTTCTTTATAATAGAATTGAATTAATGTGTTTTAACATGCTAATTCTGTTGTATTTCATTAGAAACCTGATTGTACATGTTTACGTATGTCTTAACAAAACACATTCAGAATAATTGTGTTGTTTAAAGTTGCTAAAACCACGCAACTAATGTGTTTGTTGAGGAACATGAATGCTGCATCATGGTGGGTTAATTAACATGAAAAACAAAAACGGGTCTGATATGGAACAAAATATTTGTTTGGTAAATGTTTTTATTCATTTAAAATGGTGAGATCATATTTTATTAGTAAGAAATGGTTTATATTATAATAATGTGAATTTTATTAATAATACCCTTATATGTAAATTCTACACACTATTGTGTATTTTACTTATTGCAATTATAATTAAGACGCATTTAGTAGATATGTCATCATGGATTTTAGAATTATTTAAGAACGGACACATACCAGTCATTTTAGACGTTTTATCTTCAGGGGATATAATTTGATAAAACAAAAGATTACACATACAATTTATTAAATTTTCCCACGTTTGTTCTATATTAGGGTAGTCTTTTATAGCTTATATAGGCAATAAATAAATATAATACTAGTTATACCAATTTTCCTTTGTTATATTATTACAAATGTGAAAGATTCTAAGTGAAAGAAAGTTGTAAAACCACGATGTGAAAGTTAAGATATCAAATTTAAAAAAATACAAACATTAAATTGTCTTTTTAAAAATAAATACTTCGTTTATAGAGTATAAAGGAAAGAATTTTCAGCTAATAAATTTTGAAAACTTACCCTCCAACAGTTTTTTATGGACTACTTGACCAATAACATCAACATGGTAAGTACTTTATGTTGTAGATGTTGTAACATAACACAATCTGCACAATTGCTCTTAAGATTTATTAAGAAGAATAAAAAAATGTTCTTTAAATGTGGTACAGGAGTTAGGTTCTGCAGTTCAGACGAGAATATAATCAAGTTACATGTATCTGTTCTGTGAAGACTGTTTTCAGCTAGCTCTCCTTTAGGTAGAGTTATGATTAATAAATATTAATATTTAAATTTAACCCCACCTATAACAAATCTATTAAAATCTTTTAAATAACTTCATATTCGCTAAATAATACCTACTAATTCTTTTACCTTTTGTAAATAATAAGTTTGGGAAATTCCGTTTAACTTATTGCTTAATTTTAAAATCGTCTAATTACAGGTGACTTTACAATTGCTGTAATGCTAAATAAAATGTATAAAGCTTACGGGCTTTGAACTCAATATGATAAGAAACATGTCAATTTACCAATTTACAAAGTTAACTCCGTTAAACTCTATAACCCCAGTCAGATAAACAGGATAGCTAACTTTGACTAAACTCTGATCAAGAGATCCAAGTAGTAGGATGTACAAGTTCTGTTTGGTCCAATGTGAATTTACCAAAGATACTTGGTCCTATTAGTGCTTATATAATGAAATTAGTAGACATTTTTCTTATTAGCTAAAACCTACACTTTGTCTTCCCTAAGTTCAAACACTTTCCCAAATTCAGCAGGTAAAGATAACACGCCAACTTTATAAATGTCTATATTTCGAATTTTGTGTCACCTATTATTTAAATATTTGTGTAATACCTATAATCACAAAGTACAGGTAAATATTTGACAATATATAACGTATTTACTAGTCCCTTATCTCGTAAATTAGAGTAATCAGATAAACGCATGCTTAAAAGGAAATTTAATAGTGGTAATTCTATATATGGTTACGTATTATAAGTATATATAAGCATTTATAAGTATTCATAACCAGTATGACGTAATTTTTGTCGTGGAATTATAAGAAAACTTTAATTGTCAAAACTTATTACTATGTGAAGTCTACTACGATGAGGTGTATATGTCGGCTTTAAAATTTTACATCTTGTCAAATATGCTACATCTAAGTTTACATTGCATGTTTACATTACATAACAAAACCAAGAAACATGCCATGCGTTCTATATGATTGAGAGTCAGCGGTATACGGAAGCCATATATGATGATCATAAAAATAAATTGGAAGTCTTATAACTACTATAAAAGTAAATAACCGTAAAATAGGGTTATTGCATGTTGGACCCTATGGAGTCTAATAGCTTACATATCTATTTCTGAAAGAAAATAATTACTTTCTTAAAAACTTCTGCTTTAATACCTTATAGTTCAAAATGTTACATTTATGTCAAAATTTTCAACTCGTAAAGCAATTTATTGGCTATTCCTGCACCTTTTGTTAATTTTTATTCTACTAAAAAGTGTCATATCAAAATGTCAAAAACTTAAGCCTGATTCGGGCACCTTTTGTAAAAGCATTCACAGCTTTCTACATTTTAAAACCTCTCCTGCTGTTGTACCCTGAACGAAACCAGTTAATCTTGATCAAGATCTGCACAGAGTAGTAAAGCGTTATTCGCAGTCAACGTGTTACGTTAGGTTTTATATCATCACTTAAATGTCCAATGCATTAGATGGTTTGTCATTGGCGCAACCAGTACTAACAATTAAATAATATATTATCTTTGAAATATCCATTACATTACTGGCCCAAAACTGTTTAGCCTACTCAATGTATAGCGTTCATTTATGTTGTAAATTAAAAAATATTATCGTTGTTTACGTCAGCTGAAGTTGTAAACCACTATTAATACAAGTTTGGATTGTATTTCCAAAATGTTATCATAATTTTTGTAATGAAAAAATTTTTTGGGATACTTTATAAATTTTTATCACCATAGAAACCTTCTTTGTTCCGCAATAAACATAACGTAGTGAATTAAACAAATTAGTTCAGTCGTTCAATATTAGGGGTTATCAAACACCACCTTTTAGGTCATTTTAGTATCATAAACTCTATTTTTAATTTTTTTTTAACGAATAAAAATAATTCCATGACCTATAAATTTAACAATGAAAAATGGATAAAATCTTCAATAAGGGAAACATCAATAGTACTGAGGATTTTTACGCTGCGCGACGTACTAAATCAATTTAATTCCCAAACTAACACGTATGGAATAAAATATAATGTAGCTTTTTACTATATTTGACGGTGTGCCGCTTGGAACTGAAAGTGTTACATTGATACTATATACGTCAGTTTAATACGCGTAAAAGTAAGAAATCTTTACAAAAATTAAACATACTTCAGTTTAAACTATATTAATTTTGAACTGTAACCCACAAACTCAACTACTCAGAGAACAGACCACACATCATCGTTTCGTATGTCATACAACAATAAGAGCCGTTAAACTTACTAGCGCAAATAACCATTAGTACAGTAAGCACTATACAATGTCAAATAAGGTACTTACACCAGCTGCGGCGCGTTTTATGACTATTAATGACGCTCCAAGTTTGTTATTAAATGTAAAAAAGTTGGTAAACATAATCTTGTTGGACATATATCTGTGAACCACATTATTCTGCGAGAAGTATTGCTATAAAAATTCCTCTAAAATGTTTAATTATTTTATGTATTTTGTAAGGTATAGAATAGGATATTATATTAACCACCACTATAACCTATCTGGAAGGTGATTTTACTTATTATATTTTTTATGCTTATATGCCTCTTAACGTATATGTAATATTGTTGTACAGGCGCTTAAACTATTATTATAAACGCATTATATGTATTTTCACTGTCCTTTTTTTTCTTTTAATTTTCAATGTTACTCGGGTTTTGGTACTCCATTTTGTCTAGGTTTTGTTTAGTAAATATTTATTAAATTTTTAACGCTTATTCTACTATTCCTCTCAGGCCACTTGGCTTAAACATCATAATAAGTAAGACGTAACAGCACAAATCACACGGTACTGTTAAAAATGGCATCAGCCATAGAATATGAATCTGCGTTAGCACTAAACCAGACCTAAAGTCCGACACTTTTAAATCGATTCACCACGGTTATTTTACATAAGGAATAATCAAGATAAGATCTGAATTAATTTAATGACTTGTAGAATGTTAGTTGTGTTTTTTTTTTACTTGAGGTTCAAGAAAAGATTTAAATGTACGTTACTAATCGACAGTAGGTTTCAATATAACACCAGAACCCTTCAACAAATTAATTTACATGGTAGTGGCCCAATATTATTTTATGTAATTATGTTTTTAAAAAGTTTAATGAAGAAGTCTGGGCATATTTTGATATAAAACCAACGTAATATTGTAACCAATAATATGAATAATATTATTAAAATACTAGGCAAATGTGATAGGTCATTCTTATGTAATAATAACAACATTTTATTGTATCTAAAATCTAAATTCAATAAAAAATCATTAAATATGATATTTCAGCTCTTAGTATAATAAAAACACTTACTATCATATCTCATCATATTTCAACTTTCCCAAGGAATATTTACCTCTTTTTTATACATTTAAGTTAAACCTTCAATAGATGTAGCTAATATTAATGTGTCACTTAAGTTTAAGCAACCCTATGGAGGTCTAGGAGTGGCTCATCACCAAAACATTTCGAGCTATTAGGGTTCAAGGATAGATCGACTTGTAATCTACTGCGAAGGCTGCGTTGTTTGGTTCCTATGCATTCAATTAAATAGTTTGCCTACAACTACTTTCACTAGAGCGGTTGGTACAAAGTTGGCCTCCCCTTCCTCCAAAGGTACGACTGAAATTGTTCCCCAACGTCCAACATCACGGATCTCGGCATGAAGAGGTTCCAACCCTCAACCTTACCCATCTAGAGTATCCTCTCATTCTGAAAGCAGCGCATAGGTCCTTTGAAGGTGAACAGCTTGTTTTTAATGGAACAAAATCTTACAAATTTCCCACGTCTGAGGTGCTTAGCCATGTTTAAAATAGTTCCTTTCGCAGTTTAACAGCCCGTTACAAAACAATATGTATTAACTGTATGCTAGATAATTTTCAAAAATGTTTTTGATAAGTTTATGTAATCATCTCATAAATATTTTCAGTAGACATGTCTTCATTCAATTTTCTCTTAGACGTATACGTATATATAAAAACCTCTAATGTATTACATTGGGGTAGTGAACTTCTCTTTCTCAAAAAAGTTTATTGTATTGATAAATTTCCAATAAATTTAGTCAATTTAATTATCATCATTTCAATACAAATCTCCATAAGTATTTGTCAATTTAATGTCTTTCTATTTAAACACAAATAACAAAAATAACATAATACTTTTAAAAACACAATAATGAGTTTAAAACAAAGCTTCCAGATTACGATTCTGTTATAGTAAAAAGTACACAAGGATAAGGCAATAAATATGGCCTTTTTCGTAGAAAATCGTCTCTTTTACCATCTATCTTTCAAGAGCTTTACATGAAATACATAAAGCCACAGCTTACATGCTCAAGTGGCTGGAAACCCTCAAAAAGTTATTAATACTTCAGATTTTCATCGAACTTTTCGAACACACTCATATTGTTTGCAGGCGCTACCTTCATATTTCATTTTATCATATGCCTTCTTCCCGGAACATCTCTGGTGGTATTTTTTTTATATACCGTATATTATTGTATATCTTTGATATCTTATAAGTATATAACTATAAATTTTATTTATTAGAAATATGTTTAATATCACAGTGAATTAATAGAAATATGTTTTGAAAATCAATATACTAGTATGATATTGGTTGACGTGTGCTAGTTGTATAAATAGAACTGAAAGTGTGATTTTATTTATCATAGTTTTAAAAACTAATGAATTACCTTGTTGTGGATATCAGAGTATATACTTCGAAATACGGCGAAACAATTAAATGTTTTTGTACAATTTTATTGAATTAAATAAATATTATATTTTTTAGGTTCTGAATTTGAGTTTTAAACTAGAGTTCCCCGTATAGGGCTATCCAGGACTGTTTCAACGGTGACGTCATACTGTTTACCTGGAAACTGTATCCCTCCAATATCCCTGGAAATGATGGCACGTAGACGAATTACTGCATCACACACACACATGCGCGCACGCCTGGAGGTAAATAATCTGGTAAGCCAAGTGTTAAATTCGATGCACGGAGCAAGATGACATGAAATTTATTAGATTCATTTTAATATAAAATCCACATTCTATAATATTTTATGCTCTATAAATCACGTGAGGGCACCTGCCATCATTTAATATTAAACTATGTATACAGATATGATGCATACAAAGAGCAAGATACATGGGCCGAGTTGCTTTGAACAGCGTGCGTCCTTTCTTGCGCTGTATGTATCATATTTTATTCTCATAAATAAATAGAGCTCTTCGTCAGAGTACTATGTATATACATATGCAGTAGCTGTTATTGAAATGTTAGGCTATTTGTTTTATAATCTTGAGCACTCAGGTTCACCCAGAAGTAGGAATGTTTGCACGACGGCTCGTCAGCAGTATATATATATATATATATATATATATATATATATATATATATATATATATATATATATATATATATATATATATATATATAACGGTCAAAAACTTTGTAGGATAATCATTGACCGACTTATCACGTTTCAAGTCTGTAGGCTATTTTTACAAAGAATTTTAATGCAGGAACGGGCTGACGAGCCGTCGTGCAAACATTCCTACTTCTGGGTGAACCTGAGTGCTCAAGATTATAAAACAAATAGCCTAACATTTCAATAATAGCTACTGCATATGTATTGATGATTTGCTGTAATGGCAACTGTTTCTTTTGATTGTTACTATGAATGACAAGAAAGGCTTTAATTTCTATCATCTATCAGAATTTGTTATTGGTATGCAACATCTGCGTTCATATGTGGGTTTAGATATGATCTCTAGTGAATATATTCTGTAGAATGAAGACACATCCATTTCAAAATAAATACTAATTTTGTAAGTAATACTTTGATAAAATAAAATAAAAGTATAATATATTTATTTTGCAACGCATGATATCTTCATGTGTTCGTGATATGTTCATGTGTTATAGGTAGCAGGATTGACGGACGACAGTTGATAACATCGCGTTTAATACCGAACAAAGCTTCCGTTGATTCTATTGCTATTGTGTGAAATGAAAGCTTTCAAACGAAATTGAAGTTATTTAATTTCTATCTGCTGCCATCGTACTTTTATTTCACGATAACGGCAGGCATTTAATTCAATAGTAAAACAACGTTGTATTTATGTTGAAATAAAATGTATGAAATGCCTTATTGGGCTACAAAATATGAAATAGAATTTAAGATTTACTCTATTACAGAACATCAGCTTAACATCGCAGAACATTGCAATAAATCCCCAAAGCCTTAAATTTGTTTCCGATCCTCACACTTCCCTTTCAATAACTTAAAACTACGTAACTGATAGTGAGTGATGTTCTTGTGTTTTTGATGTTTTATAATTTACATATATACCCATCCCTTCATTATTAAACCAAAAATAACCATGAATTATGTCTATTTACGCCTGTGTTTAAAGATAAATAAAGATTCACTTAAAAAAGGAATATAAAGAAATCTGGCAAAGAATTATCATTATCTTAAATCATAAAATTTATTGACTAAAACAAAACTGAAAACAATTAAACGCAAAATAAGTAATTTATAACAATTTACTGCAATATTCACGTATTTAAATATGAATGTTTAAATCCAAATGTCAAACTGAATTTAAGCGAAACACAGCATGTTGTTATACCTTGGTAACAAACTTAATTTAGAGGTATAGATACAACCAAATAGTTTTAATAAGGTATCAGTTCGATCAGAATTGTTTCTTGAAACTAAACTTGGTTATGTTCTGATTTCTCTCATTTAGGTAAGAATAGTAGTAACAGAAATTAAAGTCATGAGAAAGTTCAGTTTTAATTCAGGCACTGTCCCATAAGCTCTGCTTTAATTAATTAACAAAGCCTCTAATCAATGTATCTAGTACCAGGATATAATAGAAAGTTAACCCAGTTATGATTCTACAATTTCAGGAAAGCATATTGACTGAGTAAAGCATAGCGGTCTGGTATAGCTGAAATCCCCAGTATAAATTATCTAATGTGCAGGATTCCTATCACGAGGCATGGGAATTTAGGAAAATCCACATGCGAATACATATACATAATTACAGTATGGCATTACATGACGTCTATTTGATAATACGAGTTATTTAAGTCCAAAATATAATTGCAAATATCCGTTCATGATGCACTGACTGGTATCCAAACTAAGCGATATAAACTTGTAATCCAAGGCATGGAGCACCCGTAGTCTTTGTGATGCTATGGCCTACACAGTTAATAACTTCCAGAGGCCGATTGCTCATATCTAGTGCACAACATATTCAAGAGGCCTAGACTTTCTAGATTTCGAATCACTTTAAATCTGAGTAGCTTCCAGAAGTCATGATATCACGGTGTTTTGGATTCTCAATGGCCGAAATCTGTCAAAAACCGAGATTCAGAGTACCTTCCCTGTCAGGTGCAGACGCCTGTTTAGAAACTAAACAAGCAGGAATCTGCCAGTACTTTAAACGTCCAAGAGACTGAAATAATTGTTGGACATTGTAAGATTCCATATTCAGTGTTCTGCTACAAACTAGAGTACGTCATAGAACGAAAACCGCATAGGTCTAAAGCTCCATAAGGTACAGTGGAACCAAACACTTATATTCTTGGTCATATTTCAAAGTATGTTAGATTCGGAATTTCTAAGTTGATCAATGCACAGGAAACTCTACTTCTGGATATTTCAAGTATATAAGCTTAAGAATATCTAGCTAATCTGTCATTATCCATTATAGGCTTCAGGTTTCCCAGAGATTCAATAAATTTAGGTTTTAAAATACTATATCCTATCTACCTAAATTTACGAGGTTATGTTGGCATTTAATACAAATGTTGACTTTTCTACATTACAAAATAAGTTTCATTTAGTAGATTAATTTCCACAATGTATTATATGTATGTATATTATATTTTCTCCATAATATTTCATAATGCATTTTTTTAATCATCTTATTACTTAATCCATGTGCATGAAAATAAGACAAAATAATTAATTTCTTCAATTTTCTTCTTAAACTTCGCTCAAACTACACGAGTTATAGAGACACGACTTCAGGCAAAAATGACTGTATTTATTGATAGAAAAATTTACGCTCTCTCAATTTCTCAGTTGAGACCAGTATGTATTACGTCGTGTAAAGAGCCTGCCTGGGTGTGACAGCGCTGATATATTGGTAGGGTAGGTAATTTATAACAAAACTATATAGGGAGCAATTGATTGAGTTTACAACAGATGGTATTGATTTGATTGACAGGTTGATTGATTTAAAAATACTAAGTCCAACGAACCAAAATCTACTATGTTATGTTGGCTGGTAATCAAAATGTTGTGTTTTCTAAATTACAAAGTACATTATTTCGTAGATTATCACTGAAAGAAGCTATAACAGAGCTAGTGTCCTCTTCTTCGAAGATGGCATGACTAAGATAATGCACATTATCCTCATTGGATCTAGAGAGGAAGCGACTACTACCCACAAACTCACCTATCCTGAATTACTTAACACTCCGGAATCATCGAAAAAGTCCTTTTTAGACTAAATGCAATGAGGGGTTTTCTTATTTTCTTACACTAAGAAAACAAAAATCCAATATATAAAAATAATGTATGCTTGGTAAATTATATTAAATTAAATTATTATTATTACATTATATTTATTTGTGTAGTTTATCACAATTAATACAAAATAGTAGCTTATGACTATTAATAAAAAATACAAAGAGTCTACGTCAAAAACGTATTATCCCGTCAATCACGTAAAAACCGTCAATACTGGATTAGTGAAGTACTGTGTCCGAAAATTGCAAACCGTTTATAATTCAACATTTACATGATATGTTTTTTTTCATTTCATCGACAAGAGTAAATAGCTTTTGATTAAGGAGATGGCATAACTTATAATCATTACTTGTCATCTGAGACTTTAATCTGATTAAACACAATCTTTGTAGGTCAGTAAGCTGGCAACAGATATGTGTTACATTGGCTATTAGTTCATGTTAATAATAATTTTTAATAGAAAAAAAATGTCTTTTGCATATTGTAAGACATATGTATTATTAGTAAAATAAAATTCATAGACTAGATGTACAGATAGTTGCTGGAAAGGAAGTCTCGTATTGCAATTCGAGACAAACATCTCCGGATGTAAGTAGATACGCACATCCGCCCAGACGCCGATGGTGAACAAACAGGAAATGCTTATTTGTTAAAAACCGTGCGACAATGTAAGGGACAGCCATGCTGATATGGAAAATTGTTACTCACCAATTATGATGGAGAGATTTGGCAGAGGCGTGGTCAATGAGCTGGCGGGAGAAGAACATCAAAACTGAAGAACAAGGAGGAGAGGTAGAAGTGGAGGCCGGGAATTCGAAAAGTGAAGTTCGGGAGTGTTTGTGTTCGTGAGCGGAAAAAATATCTCTAGGCGTAATAAGTGTGATGTGAAATAAAATGTAAGTAATTTTAAGAACTTAGTATATGTTAGGGTTCATTAATCATTTTCAATTCCATATCTATTTAAATGTTCACAATTTCGAAAATGTAAAATTTATGTAAAATGTTTAGCTATTTTTAAAAGAAAGTTTCTCATGTTAGTCCATGAACTCATTATTATTGCAACACTACAAAATTACTAGTAAATGTTATAATGAATCAAATTCAAAATAAATTGTAATGAATAATTTAATATTAAATATGTCTTCAAAGTATTAAGACATTAAGTTTTGTGCTTAATATGTCGATTGACGCAATCAATTAATCAATTTTAATGAAATGTTGTCACAAATAAATGTGTTGGTTCATTTTGAGGGTATTTGTACTGCCAATCTAACCTATTATTAAATCCTCTCACAGCAACCCTTGCTCAAAATATGTCACAACCTTAATCTTAAACTAAACCAACCCTACAAAACCTTACATGGTGGAGGCGCTAAAACTCGGTTGGCATTCAAATTTCCTCACATGGGCAAGCACATAGTTTCATAGGCTAGGTATAAATTAGAACTAAATAATATTCATAAGAAAGTATTTAACTAAAATAGCCTACTTCAGTGGACAAACCACTCATTTACCTAGATGACAAATTAAATTCCCAAATAACTCAAAAATCTTTCAAAACCCGTAATTAGAGTAACGCCAAGTAAACTAAAGAGGTACGTCAATGGACATGTATAATTAAATGGAAACCATACTACATGAAGATTTAATACCATTAGACACATATAGGACTTCCAAAAGTGACATAATAAAAATATTAAATGAAAATGGAATGGAAATGAAATGGAAATGATATGTACGTGTGATAGGTTACACGTACCAAAGATATTGGTATAGATAATCCCAATACACAGGACACTAACACAGCACACACGACACGACACGAGCAGAGCCTGTAACCCACGGTAACCGTACTTAGACTGGCTAGTAAGACTTGACCGTGACTCTGGTATGTCTCCCAGGCAGATAAGTTTTCTGCTAACTCAACTAACTTCCCACGCTATACTACACCGACTATGTTGTGACTATGACTAGGGGGCATTGCCTTGTACCAGCGGTCTGGGTCGCCAAGGCCCTGGTGGTTCAGACAGCTTAGTATGCAAGTAATGTTTCCCACGTACTCGTTTACTACAGTAACAAAGCGTACTCTAACTTGACACAACGTACATATTATACTTACCTGAGGGATACGTGTATACATAGCCTAGTAATAAAGAATATAAATATGATAAAGTATACTACATATATCATATTTATTTAAGTTAGTAGATAGCAGTGTTAACATAATATACCCTACAAGGACTCAATTTTCCTGAGATGCATCTCAAAGAAAGAGACATACATGTTTCTATTTTATATAATCCTAGGATAAACAAATACTTCAATATATGACATGTAAATGACTTATATAACATGTTTAATTATTACAAAGCTAATCTAACATTGAAGGAAAGTAACATATATCTAAATAGCATGTATTAACACGGCAATATTGCTCATTAACAAACTATAACAGCCTTCTTTTGGCAACATATATTATAATCATGATGATAACTATGGACAATAAGCACAAAGAAGGGATATTACATATGCTTCACAAACAAAGGTGCGTAGTATCGTTTTGTAATATAAATAAATTAACATAATATCGAACCTTATTTAAGAACACTAGAGATCAAGATGCTTAGTAAATATTATTACATTAGAGCTAGGGAAATACGACACACCATCGAGAGGTCATTAAAAGATTTCTGTAAAATAAAAAACCTTAGGCATAAATATGTATTAATTATAAAAATATTAAACTAAAATGTATATGTAACCTGTAGATATTAAGTTTTTAGAATTATGACACCAGAAAAAACCAACCACAACCTGAGAAACCAGTCTACAAGACACCAATCTACAAGACACCAGACTACAGCACTCTAACCGTCCCGACCACCCACGAGACAGATGAAGTCCTTACAGCACTTCCTACTACTACTACTGACAGCACTTGCCATGCCTCTTTCGACCACCTTTGCCAGCACATCAACCCACAACACAGAAGAAACCCAATAAGCCTCTAGTACAAATCTCACAGAAGCGTACTTTACTCCAATGCCTCAGACACTACCTTATATCAGTTCCATCCCTATTACATAAAAAATTCCTTTCAAAACACAGCAAAATTTACCTAAAAACGAACCCTCTTTAAATTTCTGCCCTAAAAACCTCAACAACTCCCAAACCTATTGCAAGATACACAACAACCTTTTCCACATACAAACCCTCATACATCAACAAATGGTAGCAGAACACCTCCCATTCATCCAAAGACAGCAACCAGATAGAAACAGAAGATCGCTCACGTTCGTCGGAGATTTCTTCGAATGGTGTTGTGACATTGCGACATAACACCAAATTACATGACTTGGCAGACAACAAGGAAGATGTCTACACCAGCATTCTCAACACAACAACACTACCTACTCTCCGAGCTACCTGCGCATTCACCTGCTTTGTTCACAATCTACAAAGACAACACCACTTCCAGCTAAAACACGACGACAAAAACATAGTAAACAACACGGAACTCATTTTGTACATTTTATTAGCCTGGACTTCTATAATAACACTACTTCTTTTTATAGCCCTCTACTTCATTCCACATTAATAACATCAAAATAAAATTTCTGAAGCCTACAGTACATGAACGTGACTACCCAATGGATAACCTTAATTAGACTATAAGTACGATTCGTAGGTAGAATCGTCATTAAGCCAGGGGAATGTAAGACATATGTATTATTAGTAAAATAAAATTCATAGACTAGATGTACAGATAGTTGCTGGAAAGGAAGTCTCGTATTGCAATTCGAGACAAACATCCTCCGGATGTAAGTAAGATACGCACATCCGCCCAGACGCGCCCGATGGTGAACAAACAGGAAATGTTATTTGTAAAAACCGTGCGACAATGTAAGGGGACAGCCATGCTGATATGGAAAAATTGTTACTCACCAATTATGATGGAGAGATTTGCAGAGGCGTGGTCAATGAGCTGGCGGGAGAAGAACATCAAAAACTGAAGAACAAGGAGGAGAGGTAGAAGTGGAGGCCGGGAATTCGAAAAAGTGAAGTTCGGGAGTGTTTGTGTTCGTGTGCGGAAAAAAAATATCTCTAGGCGTAATAAGTGTGATGTGAAATAAAATGTAAGTAATTTTAAGAACTTAGTATATGTTAGGGTTCATTAATCATTTTCAATTCCATATCTATTTAAATGTTCACAATTTCGAAAATGTAAAATTTATGTAAATGTTTTAGCTATTTTTAAAGAAAGTTTCTTCTCATGTTAGTCCATGAACTCATTATTATTGCAACACTACAAAATTACTAGTAAATGTTATAATGAATCAAATTCAAAATAAATTGTAAATGAATAATTTAATATTAAATATGTCTTCAAAGTTTCTTAAGACATTAAGTTTTGTGCTTAATATGTCGATTGACGCAATCAATTAATCAATTTAATGAAATGTTGTCACAAATAAATGTGTTGGTTCATTTGAGGGTATTTGTACTGCCAATCTAACCTATTATTAAATCCTCTCACAGCAACCCTTGCTCAAAATATGTCACAACCTTAATCTTAAACTAAACCAACCCTACAAAACCTTACATGGTGGAGGCGCTAAAACTCGGTTGGCATTCAAATTCCTCACATGGGCAAGCACATAGTTTCATAGGCTAGGTATAAATTAGAACTAAAATAATATTCATAAGAAAAGTATTTAACTAAAATAGCCTACTTTCAGTGACAAACCACTCATTTACCTAGATGACAAATTAAATTCCCAAATAACTCAAAAATCTTTCAAACCCGTAATTAGAGTAACGCCAAGTAAAACTAAAGAGGTACGTCAATGGACATGTATAATTAAATGGAAACCATACTACATGAAGATTTAAATACCATTAGACAACATATAGGACTTCCAAAAGTGACATAATAAAAATATTAAATGAAAATGGAATGGGAATGAAATGGAAATGATATGTACGTGTGATAGGTTACACGTACCAAAGATATTGGTATAGATAATCCCAATACACAGGACACTAACACAGCACACACGACACGACACGAGCAGAGCCTGTAACCCACGGTAACCGTACTTAGACTGGCTAGTAAGACTTGACCGTGACTCTGGTATGTCTCCCAGGCCAGATAAGTTTTCTGCTAACTCAACTAAACTTCCCACGCTATACTACACCGACTATGTTGTGACTATGACTAGGGGGCATTGCCTTGTACCAGCGGTCTGGGTCGCCAAGGGCCCTGGTGGTTTCAGACAGCTTAGTATGCAAGTAATGTTTCCCACGTAACTCGTTTACTACAGTAACAAAGCGTTACTCTAACTTGACACAACGTACATATTATACTTACCTGAGGGATACGTGTATACATAGCCTAGTAATAAAGAATATAAAATATGATAAAGTATACTACATATATCATATTTATTTAAGTTAGTAGATAGCAGTGTTAACATAATATACCCTACAAGGACTCAATTTTTCCTGAGATGCATCTCAAAGAAAGAGACATACATGTTCTATATTATATAATCCTAGGATAAACAAATACTTCAATATATGACATGTAAATGACTTATATAACATGTTTAATTATTACAAAGCTAATCTAACATTGAAGGAAAGTAACATATATCTAAATAGCATGTATTAACACGGCAATATTGCTCATTAACAAACTATACAGCCTTCTTTTGGCAACATATATTATAATCATGATGATAACTATGGACAATAAGCACAAAGAAGGGATATTACATATGCTTCACAAAACAAAGGTGCGTAGTATCGTTTTGTAATATAATAAATTAACATAATATCGAAACCTTATTTAAGAACACTAGAGATCAAGATGCTTAGTAAATATTATTACATAGAGCTAGGGAAAATACGACACACCATCGAGAGGTCATTAAAAGATTTCTGTAAAATAAAAACCTTAGGCATAAATATGTATTAATTATAAAAATATTAAACCTAAAATGTATATGTAACCTGTAGATATTAAGTTTTAGAATTATGACACCAGAAAAACCAACCACAACCTGAGAAACCAGTCTACAAGACACCAATCTACAAGACACCAGACTACAGCACTCTAACCGTCCCCGACCACCACGAGACAGATGAAGTCCTTACAGCACTTCCTACTACTACTACTGACAGCACTTGCCATGCCTCTTTCGACCCACCTTTGCCAGCACATCAACCCACAACACAGAAGAACCCAATAAGCCTCTAGTACAAATCTTCACAGAAGCGTACTTTACTCCAATGCCTCAGACACTACCTTATATCAGTTCCATCCCTATTACATAAAAAATTCCTTTTCAAAACACAGCAAAATTTACCTAAAAACGAACCCTCTTTAAATTTCTGCCCAAAAAAACCTCAACAACTCCCAAAACCTATTGCAAGATACACAACAACCTTTCCACATTACAAACCCTCATACATCAACAAATGGTAGCAGAACACCTCCCATTCATCCAAAGACAGCAACCAGATAGAAACAGAAGATCGCTCACGTTCGTCGGAGATTTCTTCGAATGGTGTTGTGACATTGCGACATAACACCAAATACATGACTTGGCAGACAACAAGGAAGATGTCTACACAGCATTCTCAACACAACAACACTACCTACTCTCCGAGCTACCTGCGCATTCACCTGCTTTGTTCACAATCTACAAAGACAACACCACTTCCAGCTAAAACACGACGACAAAAACATAGTAAACAACACGGAACTCATTTTGTACATTTTTATTAGCCTGGACTTCTATAATAACACTACTTCTTTTTATAGCCCTCTACTTCATTCCACATTAATAACATCAAAATAAAATTTCTGAAGCCTACAGTACATGAAACGTGACTAACCCAATGGATAACCTTAATTAGACTATAAGTACGATTCGTAGGTAGAATCGTCATTAAGCCAGGGGAATGTAAGACATATGTATTATTAGTAAAATAAAATTCATAGACTAGATGTACAGATAGTTGCTGGAAAGGAAGTCTCGTATTGCAATTCGAGACAAACATCCTCCGGATGTAAGTAGATACGCACATCCGCCCCAGACGCCGATGTGAACAAACAGGAAATGCATTATTTGTAAAAACCGTGCGACAATGTAAGGGACAGCCATGCTGATATGGAAAATTGTTACTCACCAATTATGATGGAGAGATTTGGCAGAGGCGTGGTCAATGAGCTGGCGGGAGAAGAACATCAAAACTGAAGAACAAGGAGGAGAGGTAGAAGTGGAGGCCGGGAATTCGAAAAGTGAAGTTCGGGAGTGTTTGTGTTCGTGTGCGGAAAAATATCTCTAGGCGTAATAAGTGTGATGTGAAATAAAATGTAAGTAATTTTAAGAACTAGTATATGTTAGGGTTCATTAATCATTTTCAATTCCATATCTATTTAAATGTTCACAATTTCGAAAATGTAAATTTATGTAAATGTTTAGCTATTTTAAAGAAAGTTTCTCATGTTAAGTCCATGAACTCATTATTATTGCAACACTACAAAATTACTAGTAAATGTTATAATGAATCAAATTCAAAAATAAATTGTAATGAATAATTTTATATTAGATATGTCTTCAAAGTATTAAGACATTAAGTTTTGTGCTTAATATGTCGATTGACGCAATCAATTAATCAATTTAATGAAATGTTGTCACAAATAAATGTGTTGGTTCATTTGAGGGTATTTGTACTGCCAATCTAACCTATTATTTAAATCCTCTCACAGCAACCCTTGCTCAAAATATGTCACAACCTTAATCTTAAACTAAACCAACCCTACAAAACCTTACAATATTTAGGTACATTTCATAGAAATTTGCTATTTTAAACGCCTATTTCTGCGATTATGAACCCCAGAATCAAAAAAGTACAAAAAAAGGATTTCAAAATGTGGACATTCAAATTTTGGAAATGGAAAGTTAAAATATAAGTTTTTATACAGTAAAAGAGTGCTTTATATTTTTTAAATTAATCAAAACTGACAAATATTCAAGATATTTCTAAAGGATATTATATTCATTCTTTTGTTGATAACTCTTAATGTTTCAAGACAGCGGCCGTTTAAACTTATACAAGTATAAAATTTGTTCCTTATATTAAATACTTTAAATATATCGCATTGTCATAACTGCAACTAAATAAAGTCAAAGTGATTGTTAATGAATATTTTTTTTCTTTTAAAGTTTCGATATAGTGGAGTTTTTAAATGTTTTCAGTTGTTAGAATTATAATAAAATGCAAAGTTTTAGCAGTATTGTTCAATAATTGAGTGAAAATTAAACATCTAACAAATTTTCAGTTATAAATTTAGAGAGGGCGACCACATGAGAAGTTTACCTTTCTTTCGACTGAACTGAATAGAATATTTTAAATTGAAAAAAGGGACAGAGTGAGAGTTTTCAAAACCTCATTCACTCAGGCTCTGGAAAATTCTTCTTCTGTCTGTCTGGAGGATACCTTGAAGTGGATTAAGCTAGTAGCTATATTTCGTATGAAGATAAATTCTATAGGCAACAATGAGCTTGATGATGTTGCATATCCTTCATGGGATTTTGCAGAACCTTAACATAGTTGAACTATTCACTGGGCATCATAAGAATATATTGATTTATATACTTTTTATACATTTTATATTTTATTCTGTCTAAGAAAAGGGGCAAAACTAATCAAAAGAATGAAGCTCAAACTCAAACATTATCTGCTTGGCCTAGAAATTGAAAAGGCTTCTAGATGGTAAAAGCGAACTGAGGCCAGAAGCTTAAACGAGGCACGATTCTTCTCTTCCCACAGGGTAGGATATTTTATCGGAAGTTCCCGTAGTCCAAATCCTCAGTATAGGGCAAAATCAGTGGAGCCATGAAATTCCAGCAGTAAGAAAAGATAATAGACAGATTAAAACTGTAGGACTTGTGTGCAGATCAAAGTGTTATGTTTCATTCTGTAGGCGCTAGAGGTATGTATTGTAGGTACGTAATAGTGGTATTCAAAAAATATAGCTAAACTCTGGACATTTTAATGGAAATGCAGATCTTATGAAATACGAAGTAATCTACCTTAAGTATTAGTGTTGTTCTATTTAAAATAATATAGAAAGTATTTATTATTATTTAAAATGTATTAGTAATACTTATGCTAAAGAAAGCTACAGGTAAACATATAAAATATTTATAAATATATCTGGTAAGAACGTCTTATGTGATATCTTTTGTTTTTTAATTCAATCAAAAGAACATAATTTTTAAGCGATTATTTTAAGCCAAGTAATATGTTTTGATATATCATTAAATTATTCAATTACGTTGTAATGTATACGGAAATTTAATAGTGCATTTGTTCATTACTCTTTTAAGCTCATTGAAGACTTAGAGTACTGTAAAAA
>NW_025777629.1:0-60000 GCF_021130785.1 Homalodisca vitripennis | reverse complement strand
TTGTTATATACCTTAATTTTTTTGAGTTTATCAAGTATATAAAGCGCCCAAGTAAGTTTTTACACTACTAAATGATTACGTTTTAAATTATAATGTACATTTCTTTACTGTATTACCTTCCAGTGTTCTATTGTTTAAACAATTTTTAATTGCAGTGTAAATACTCAAATTGTAACAATACAGTAATAAGAAGCACTAAAAAAAGTATATAACCTAGCAAACCATTGGATATAATCATGGTGGGCTTTTGTGGTATGAGTTCTATGTTTGTCAGCGGCCACATTCAGCTTGAATGTTCATTTTTCTCAAGTTCACCTTCCTGTTATTACAGCATCTGGTATCTGACGCTATCTCAGACTTAACTCTTGAAATCTGTAGTCATGTTCATCAGAAAATATCAAAATAAATCAGGGACCAAGAAGCTCAAAACGAAACTTCATATCGGTTCAACGTCAGAGATACCTAGAATTCAAGATACAATATATAGTGTAAACTAGGTGAAGTGGTAGTCTCATTGTTTTATCAGGTGCACAACTGAGTGCACCAGGATGTTTTGCCACGATCTCTCAGCATCTTTATAAATCAAGTTTCATGTTTTCTAACAGTCCTGTCTGACGGAAATTAGGAACATTTAAGGTGATAATTACTGGAAAGTGAATATAAAGGTATATTTTAGGAAATTATTGTATTTAATAGTGTTTACGTAGCATAATACTTAATATTTTGCAGCTATGTACTTTATGCTAACTAATTTTGATGTATAATTTATAATGACTTCTACATTAGTTATTAAAGCATATTTGATACAGGAAACAGTAAAAGGTTACTATAAGGACACAGATAGCTCTCTTATGAAAGTAAAGTGTAAAACACAAATACACTCAATTCTTATCAATAAAGAATATGTAGTTGGGGTGAATGTATCAGATAGAATCATTGACACTAAATCCATTATTTTGCTTCGCTGATGACGTCTGACTTCAACGTTGGTTTATCCAAAGGATTTGTAACCTGACACTCTACTGCACTTTAATCAGGATGTATTTATGGTGTGATCAAATAACTGCATTAATTACTGAAAATATAATGATAATAAAAAATAAAATTTTATTCAAATAACAATAAAATAGTCAGCTGATCAGTTACCGGTATTGCTAATACATGGCCATCTATTAATATTTGAAATGGTAAATTTCAACCTTTGATCGGGTGTCATTATTTCATTTGTTTTAACTAAAAATGGTATGAATGAGAGCCACATGCCACATGAAGCCTAGCCACATTATACATACATATGAGTAAATATAATATTGAATCAATATCTGCTACAGACTTTAAATAGATTTTTGTTAGGTAATATATACATATTTTATTTAGAATTTCTTGTAATAAATTAATTCATTGTAGCATACCACTATACTTTTGTGAACATTTTTTAAAATTTTTAGATTGATATACGTATTTTTGTAACAAAAACTCACAACAAACTGCTAACACAATAATAGACTGGATATTTCCAATTTCTCTGCAGATCAACTAAGTGTGATGTGAAATCCCAGGAGATTTCAGACCTCAACCCTCAAATCTCTGACCGGATCTATTACATCAATTCCAACACCAGTCTTTTAATTAATTAGATTACTCAGAAAATTTGTTTTGATGTTATGATACGAAATATTAGAGATTTTTTTTGTATTTCGATACAAATGTGTATGACGTATGTAAGTAGATAACCTTTGTTATACACCTATATTTATTCATTAACAGAAAAAAATGCTTAATATCACAACCAAATTTAAGTAGGTTAATACCTGTAACGTAATATTCGCTTCCAATATTCCTCAGATATAGACTCCAAACATTTGTTCGTCTAATAATTTAGTATTTAGTATTATATGATGTATCCTGTTATATTAGAACTTATATAGTACTATTTAGAAAGTTAATGTAATACACATCGTAGATAAAAATAATTAAAATAAAACCAGTAGTCATTTAAGGTCGATAATATTTTTATGGGCAGTACATAATCAAAAGAATAACATTCTCTAGTGTGGAGGGTATGCTAAGATCGCGCGTATCTGTCAGTGAAATTGCAGTATTCCTTAGCAGTATTCAGCGATTAATTGGAAATACTTTACAACACACATTTTTGTATTTACAAATACATATAATATAAATGGACATTAAGCTGATAATAAAAATTAAAATAGACAATGCATCATATGATACCGGCTACGGTACACGATGCTGACTCCTGTTCACTCGATACACAAAAATTATAATACTGTTTAACTTGTCCACCAAACTCCCACAACGCAGACTCATGTAAAACTCACTCGATAACCACGGCAATGATTTATTTTTCGATAATCTGATACTCAATCATTAAAATTGTGGAAATATTACCTTACTCCACACAGTTTTATCACGGTTAATTAAAGGTTCAGGAAAGTTTTGAACCGGGAAAAGAAGTTAATTATAGAAACTAAGGACGATAAACCTCTGCAGTGAGCAATATATAGCGATTATAAATTTTTCATGAACAAATGAGAACTAATGGTCCTGATAAGGGAAATGTTTGAGATTAAAAAAATGTCCATAAGAAGGGAACTAGCTAGCCTCAATAAGTTTTTTATGTAAGTTACTTAATAATAATTCAGTTGATAGTTCGTATTTGTTAAGTCACATAGGTTTGCATGTACCACATCATATATTTAGAGAATTTAATTTATTTGCTTTACCTACATGTAGAACAGTTTCTCATTATAACTTTCCTTTGTACAAGACTCTACGGTTTCTTAATTTAAACCAATCAAACATAGATATTTTTAATGATAATTTGGAAAATATTTTAAAGATATGCAGCAACCTTTTATTTTGATTTAATTTATTGTTCATTGTAGAAGTGTATGTGTACAATGAAGCAAGTTGTTATTTTTTAAAATTTTATAGAGTTCATTTATTTATGTTGTGTAAAGAAATTTTAATATTAATTTGTGTAACTGCCAGCAGTTTAGTTTAGTTTAGTTTGTTATGTTAAAGTTCATATTAAGAGTACATTAATTTTAGTTAAGATAGCTGTTTTGGGAATAATTGAAGGTTTTGTACTTTGTTTGTGCTATATCATGTCCTGTAGCTGTCATGTAAAATTGAAAATAAATAAATAACTTAAGCACGATGAAGACAATGAATCACTTTAGAGTTCCATAAGTTTTTGATAAAGAATAACCTTTATGTGGGCAAATGTTTGCTGGCGACTGTAGTGAACATGAAGTCATTTGCAAAATTCACCATAATCTACCTTGAACTCACTACAGGAGGGTTCAGTTTTGTCTGGTATTTACCTTCCAGTTCGGCACAGCAAATCTGATGGGTCACTTGAATCGGGTCAACCATATGAATGCCCAGGATCGCCATATAAATAACTTTTTTTGAATATTAGAGTGCAACAGTTAATCAATAGGTATATTCTACTCTGGGGGATGTCTGCTAGAGTTGGCGATGCTCCATTAGCGTTGCTAGCTTAAATATAGGGGCGTTTCACCCTATGTCTGCTTTGGCGGTAAAGGCTGTACAGAGCTGGCCTCCCTTCCATCCAGGTAACATGATTAAGATTAATATCTAAAATCCGTTCTTATGGATCTCGACAGAAGGCATCCCCTAGCCCCAACCTTGCCTGTCCAGAATATTCTTTTACTCCGGAAGCAGCGCAGAGGTTCTTTTAAGCAAGTACAATTTCTCAGCTTCTTGTTTCTGAAACTAATGTCATTTTTAGGGAGCATTGTACTGCAATTTCTCACGACAAACTGAAGTAAACTGAGGGATTTTGATAAACTTAAACACAGACAAAACCGGTACATTACTTAAAGAGTTCCAAAAGCAATAAGATCTGATTTTTCTTTATCGAATCCCTTTTAACTACCCAACGAACTTATTTGAGGCGAGTAGCTCTGATAATCATAAGCACAAAGAAGAAAAATGGGTTCATTTTGAGTAAGAAAAGCTCTTTGATCCCAGAAAAGAGATATTATCTATTATGTGTCAAAATTTTCTTGGAAACTTCCTAAGGAAATGGGGTAAACGAGTATCTTTAAATGTTTTAGATAAAACAGAGAAAATCGAGTACTTTGAAGATAGAAGAAGTCTTTATCCTGGACACCAGCTAATGTGTGCTAGTAAACAGTGACTTGTAACTTTTATAATGAAATGAGTAGAACTTAGTAACTCTGATTAATTTGATCAAAAACAAGGTAAATGGATTGATTTGAAGTCTGAAAAACTCTTTGGTTCCGGAGATGAGCTAATTGAGCTAATGTCTGTCTGCTAGGTGTCAACAGCGACTTGTAAACTTCCTTATGGAAGGAGGTGAACTTAGTAACTTTGTTAGAGGGTTTACTTTTAATTTACTTACTTTTAAGAAAGGATTACTTTTAATTTTAAAGCGGTCTTTGATCCCAACGACTAGCTAAGGTCTCTTAGGTATCAATAGCGACTTGTAAACTTTCTTATTGTATGAAGTGAACTGAGTGTTAGTGATAAATTAGAAGACATAAAGGACAATAGGTTACATTGAAGATTAAAGAATTCGTTCTTTTCTAATAAAAATAGGGTATAAGTAATTAACAACAGCTTTCAACTAAATTTCCTTTGTTTTAACTGGGAAATCATTCTAAACAATCTATTATAACCAATAAAATAACAATTAAACTATTTTACGTGAGTTTGGCGAAATTGCAATTCATACGGTTACCCCATAGTCAATCCTTTACCTTTACCTTTATATTCAACGGAAATATGATGTTATAATTATGGAATAACACCCACAGCAGCATTCATAAACAAACTGAATGATCACTGACTGGGTGGTCATTGCTTAAACTGCCTATAAAGAAGCTTCAAAGAAAGAAAAAGTTCTAAAGGTAA
Source organism: Homalodisca vitripennis (assembly GCF_021130785.1). Classification (NCBI taxonomy): domain Eukaryota; kingdom Metazoa; phylum Arthropoda; class Insecta; order Hemiptera; family Cicadellidae; genus Homalodisca; species Homalodisca vitripennis. The sequence goes on along the minus strand of NW_025777629.1, from coordinate 55,074 downwards.
CATGAAATTTTTAAGTTATGACCGACTTTGACAGGTGAATGAAACAAACATTTACCTGTATAAATATTTTAAATTATTATACTTGTTATTCTTAAATTTTACAGGCGGTTACAAACACAAACCATATGTACATCCGATCCAGTATTTTTTACATATCTGAGTAGGAAACGGAAGACACCATTAGATTGTATATAATAGTATAGTTATATTATGTACGAGTATGGCAAGTTACTAACATAGCTTCATATGCTCCTACGATTAATGTTAAAATGTCGTATGATATATTCAGTTTGTTTCTTATAACTCATAAAATATTAGTGTAGCATTTGTTCCATAAGCAAATTAAAATGTATGTACTAAATATTGATGGAATAAATTATACTATACAATGTTTTATAATTTAGAGTGATATAAAAATATAGGTAAATTTAATTAAGTAATTTCTTAAGAAGGAGTCTGCGGATGTTGCAAGAAATTGTAAAATAAGAGAGCAGGCTCTCTGGTAGTCTACTTTAATAAAGGGATTACAATAAAACTTTAATACTGTTCTCTCTGACCTTGCGATTGTATAGACAGAGGCCAATCAAAGGCGTCAGTTTTAGTTAACTAATAAGGGGTCGGTATAAAAACCCCCGACACGCGCTTCTCGACGTCTTTTTAAGTTTATTATGTGGTTTTATTGTTAGTGGTTTGCGTTTTATTTATTACTCAACAAGTCCGCACGGGGTATTGCGTAATTACTGGCATTTTATTTCGTGCATTTTAATTCGATGAGCGTTAACGAAGCCCATCACAAATTGGTGGACAACTTTCATTACTCTCTGTCCCCAAATTATATCGAAAAGGAAGAAAATTTAAATGTTTTATGAATTTCATTTATAAAACAGAAACATTCATTTTAATGATGGGGCTTGTAAATAAATGAAGTATGGCTGAGCGTTAACGAATACTTTAACATTAAACTTAATAGTAACCATGATGGGAAAGAGAAGTTGTAAACAACAAATGTACAAACAAGGAGTACGTATTCATAAAATGTCTAAATTTCACACATAAATGCAAAAAACTAAATATCAGAAAATAAATTTAGTTTTTCATCAAAGACTGTTACGCGTCACCTGGTGAACTTGAGTAAACCTACTTTTGAACACCTTTCTAAAATTTCTGGCTCTATGGTTTGCAACTGTCTCATTTTCTTCTAGTCAAAGAAAAAATCACTATGTTCTCTGTGCGGCCTATAAAAATTCACGTTCTCCGGAGCTCTTGTCCCTAGTCAGTTATTATAGACGGCACTGTGTTCTATGTGGAGCTTTTAAAGACTCAGGCTCTTCGCAGCCTTGTGACAAAGGCCTTAGGCAGTTAAGACAGAAGCCACTCTATTCTATGTGAATCCTTTACATATTCGGTACAACGAAGCGTAGACAATTAATACAGATGCCACTGTGTTATATCTGGAGCTTTTCAATTTTCAGGTTTTCCAGTGTTTTATCACTGGCTATAGTCATTTTTATAGCGACTATAGCCACTATCTTTTCTGTGGAGCCTTGACATTTTCGGTACAAGGAAGCATAGTTACATTGGATTTAGACAATTAATACAGAAGTCACTGTTATCTATGTAGAGCCTTTTAATTTTCAGGCTCCCCGGAGCGTTGTAGCACTGGAACTAGTAATTGTTTATAGCGACCACTCTCTTTCCTGTGAAGCCTTTACTATTTGGTTGTCCAAAGCTTTGTAGCACTTGCCTTATCATATTAACACAGTGGAAATATCTTCCCTATGATACAAAACCTTGATTTGTGTTAATTATTTACTATGAAGTTTTATTATTAAGCGTACTTATTTTAAATTTGTTCATATTTAATGCCTATGAACATTTTGAGACAAATATAAGTTATTCTTGGACAATTAAATAGGCTAAAATTTAATAATAATTATCTCTCTGTTAAACTAGCTTGAATGTCAGTTATTTAACCCTCAAAATCCTGGATATCCCATATGGGCACATCAGGTCCTTTTAACACAGGATTCAGGATAATTGCAGGATACAGGACACTGCAATGTTACTTTATGAGCCAACTCAACTAAGCTAACAGCCAAACTTGGTCGGACACAACACATTATGTGCGAACAGGAGCCCGCAGCGAGCCAACTTGGCTCATTACGTATTACAGGCCGTAATAACGATTCTTCTTAAGGTTGTGAGCATACTGTACAGGTTTATCATAGTAGCTACCTGTATCTAAAATTGCAACTGAGGCTGTAGGCGGTTTCTAGATTTACTAAACTATAACCTCTTCCCTCTAAATAATCCAATGTGTCGCGGATCTTTATGAAATAAGAAGGAAAGTGTCGTAACATTTAGAAAAGTAATTATTCAAAATTTACCTTCTATGTTGGATGATTTAAAAGGATAAAACGTTTTTTTTGGACACCTGCGATTGTTAATGTTACAAAAATAGAACACAAAGTTTTAAGGATTCGAATTCAGCCCCTTCTTCATTTCTCAGTAAAGGTGAAATCGTACACTAAAATTATTACATAACATTTTCACGTTTCTTAAAATTTATTTGCGTTCACATAAATTATTGAGTTATAACTTACTCTATTTTTAACTACAATGTAACAATCCACACCACGTATCATGTGAAAGACTTCACTGAGTCGTATGGCACTTTTGATGTACATGGATATTTTCACAAGGCTCCATTTGTTACTATGTCAAATGTGAAGTAAATTATTTAATCAGTTTTTTACAAGTTTATTTATTCAGAAAATACTCGTTGTCACAGTGGTTACTGTCGATGCCAATTTAAAAGTTTCGCTACTACTCAGCAAAATCACATAGTGTAGTAACACGTATCATCATCGACCTTGATTTTGCTTATATAAAAATGATACTTTCCGCAGAATTTTAAATATAAGGTAAGTTCGTTTTGTAGCTATTTTGAGTACATACAGAGAGAATGAAATTACACATTCAAACACTCTTAAATGATATCCTCTCTAACATTGAATCAGTGAATTGAGTGTCAAATATTCATTATTTTTTAGGTTGTTGTGTGCTTATTAGCTTTATAAGAAAAAGAGATTTTCTAAGTTTCTAAACACGGTATAAAATTGCTGAATATACCTTTTATATTCTTTAACAAGCAATTTATATTGACTACTTTGTTATATCACACTATTTTACCTTAGTTTTTCTAATTGTTTTTTAAACTATATAAATGTACGGAAAACTCTATCCACATATGCATTCATTTTAATACCTTTTTTATCATAAAGCTAGAGGTTTTGGTAGTAGTTTAACGCATGAACCATATTCTTATATGTTGGAGTTTCTTCATTAAAAACAAAAGTTTATTTAAGTTTACACTTTCTATACTCAACTTATTAGATAAACTGCCATAGGGAAAATGAGCTGATGTGGTCCTCAATATAAGGGCTTAGTGCTAATATTAATCGCACAATATAAGTGTCCTATAAAGAGTATATGGATTTCCTATATAACTAAGTTTTGTTATAATGACCCGAGTAGGTTCTTAAAGTGAGCTAAGAATTATGAAATAAAATATCCTTTACTAGAATTCTTTTAGACCTGGCCCTTAGAGCTAACTTGCATCGTATAAGGATATGATTTTTTTTCTATTGATTGATACATTTTTCGTCATAAGCAAGTCTATTGTTGCCCATTCTAGTCAGGGCCTAGTAACAAGGGCTGCACCCCTGGTCACCTGACCGCATACGTCACGAACCTGACGTCTGCCGCGTCTACCCGCTTGTCACTATGGGAGCGTTACGGTTTTACACGCTATTACACACCACTAGAATAATATAATTAAGGACATCTTTATATATTCTTAAACTGTGTGATGTGCTAAAACTAGCAGTATAAATATATTAAAGATTATATTGATTTGAAAATTGTACAACCACAAAAAGGCGTGTTTGAACTCTGAAATGCAATACATTAAAAGTTTATAAGCGTTATTTTTTTGGTTAAAACAAACTTTTAGCGGCAAAGTTGTTTAATTTGTAGTAAATTAGTTTACCTATAAGTTTTCATTGGAAGAATTGGAATAAAAATATTATTAATATTCCCGTAGGCATTTCTATACAAATGAATAATAGAATAGTTTTAGAAGGAAATAATGGAATAATTTTAGAAGGAAATAATAATATCCGTCGAATCTACTTTTTTCAAATTGCACACATCTTATTGGTTAATAACTATTTAAATTATTTTATGGATATGTTTGAAAATATTTTGTGACTTACCTTAGGCAATGTAAATATCTAGTAGAACCAATGACGAAAGGATTGCAAGTCCCAATAAAATTAGTTCGTTCATTTTACAGTATTATTTGTTTACTGTTTTGTTTAAGACGTCAATACCTAAAACTACAATATGTTAATAGATTGATACCACTTGATAGTTACAGCACTCAATTTATCTAGTTCAACACTGTTTCTTCAGTCTTTTTTTTATTGAATCCACTTCTTAGCTTTTAAAGCTGTTTCCTCTTGCAATCTAAGTTACTATTAACGTTCCTTAATCTAATAAAAGTTCTCACTCTGGCATACACGTGTATGGCTTGCTTGCAAACATTAGGGAACTTTTTCAGTTAAAAATACTCTTCAGATTGGTCTATAACATGGTTTTGTTTTGAAAAAGAATGTCCTTCTCCGTGGAACTTTAAAAATACAATTTCAATCCTCTGAAGGCACAGTTAATTTTTCGGTGAGATAAAGTTTTAATCCAGATTTCGTCATCTAAGTGTTCATGAGGTAGATCTCTACTCATTTTTTCCCAGTGATGGGTCTACTTTCCTTGCCCTGTAAGCAACATAACCAGCTACATAAGAAAGCGCTTCTTCTTCCGGCCAACTATTTTCTGAATGCGCATTTTCGGTTTCACTTCGATCTCTATCCTCATATTCATTTAACAGGTCAACTTCATTCTTCTCTATCTCCTCGACTGGGACATTCGTTTCTAAAAGTTCATCTTCAGAGAATACCGACTGGATAAGTTCTGCCGTCAAATACACGTTCTGCATTGATTACACCTTCTGATTCAATGTTGGTTTTCGACGAAGGCCTGGGCATTTTAATAGAAAGCAATTTTTTTTTATTCGTGATATTACTTCTGTTGCTGTTGGGTGGTCTGCAAACACTCCGGTACTACGGATTTGACTAAAAAAACTATTAAGTAGGTCTTGGTCAATCTACTAGTCATTATGTATGATAATCCTGACTTGCTATTCAACTCTTCAAACAAACCATTCAATAAAATTATTGATATGATAAAACCTTTTTGAAAGGGTAACAAAAGATTTCTTTCCTTTCACCCGCAAACCAAGCATTTCTAATTTTTACATCATCTAACAATTTTTTTTGAGTCTCGTAATATTGGTCAATGCCAAACGCAGTTTTCATAGGATGTGACCCTGGTGGGTATGGTGATTTACTATTCATAATGTCTACAAATGAATCAATCAGTTCAAAAAAGTCAGCAACTCTTTTATTTCCCATTAAAAATGTATATAGCTTTAGCTTTAGATCTAGAAAATACAGCCTTTGGCAGGAACAACACGCTGTCTGTCATTTCCTTTCAAAGTTAAAAAAGAGGGGTCAAGTTTAAAACATAGTTTGATTTCCCCCGTATCTTTTTTCAGCACTTCACTTAAAATATGCACGTTAACCTCGGTCCCATCACTTAATACTAAACCTTAATCCATGAAGTGATTTCTTAACAACTTAAGATAGTGTGGCATGTCCGCAAAAACCCAAACTGTTTCCTCATTGCCTGAAGGGTTAACAAAGCATGTATTTCGTACAGAAAAATTTTTAATTCCTTCCACAATGTCCCACAGCCACCAAGGTCCGACACGATGGCACAAACTTTGAATCCCGCCTGATGAGCACGATTGATAATACGAAATAATATTTCCTTATTCATAGTGTTATCGAAATAAAAAAACACTGGTTGTTTCTATTTACTTGTTAGACTTCTCAACATGGCCACTTGTAACTTTGAGAATGGACCTAGAATTTTATCCATTCCAGCATCATAAACTACCCTGATATCGATGTGCACTTCATCATAACTTAAAACACAATATTTTATCTAGCTCGGATAAATTTTTCTGTACAGTAAGACATCAAAGTAAATACATTATGTAGAATACCCGGCGGACAAGAAAATTTAGAACACCATCGCCTAAGGGTACTTGCTGATGGTAGAGGAAACTCCATTTCTCCTTCCAAAAATCATAAGATTTACGAGACAGAGCCTTTATCATAACTGCCACACGATAATTCCTCACAGGACCATCTAGTTATTTTGCCCTTTCCTTGTAATTGCTTAATCTGCTGGGGAAAAAAAATTTAGAAACATAATCTGTGACTTTAGAATTTTGTTCGTACCTGATTTTTGTAATAAGAAAGTTTTGTCCTCAGGGTTTTCACAGTTTTTGCATGCCTTGTTAAGGTTTTAGAATTAATTTTTCCTTTTTTTCACATTGGATTTATACAATATATCATGCTGTCTTCTCAGATTAGTTAGTTTTTGTTTTAAAACATAATATGGAAGATTTCAGATTGTTGTTTTCTTCTAACAGATCTCACATTTTTCGAAAAACAGAACTCGGTTGTACGAGGTTACTTTCGTCTAATCGGTGTGTATTTAACGGCTCAATTTGAGGTTTTTTTTGGACTTAAACTGTCTAATCGTTCAATTGCGTTTTTACGAACACGTCGTTTTTCTATCCGTTCATTGCGTACATCGTCATCGTCATTACTGATAGTGGGAAGTTTTATTGACGGAACAACAAAGGACTTTAATAACAATTTCTGAGGCAGCCCTAATAAGCGATTTTTCATGTCATCAATGTAGTCAGAGGGTGAATAATGATGATCACTACACACATAGGCATACTTACAATTTATTGCGTCTCCTCTTTTACACTTTGATAACCAAAATTTTTACAAGTCTCACTGTCTTTTTGGAAACTTATGGTACACTACTCTTCCTTTAGTCTTTTTAGAGTTATTTGGACAAGTAGCCACAGCACAACAACTCATTTTGACACTTCATAAATAAACTAAATCCACATCAAATCACTTAGAATCAACCTCAAATAAATCACTTTCGGCATGTGCAGCAGCGTGTAAACGACAGTGCGCCAATGTAACACATGTTCAACGCCAACACGGCCCGTCCCTGCAAGTTGCAACGCGGTGCAGGCGCGGTGGCGGTATCTGGCCTGATCAGGCCAGTGACGTCACGGCACCCCCCTCCCACCACTCCACCACTCGTTGGGTGGCACCGCGCTGAGATTAAAGAAATGGCTCAGCCCTTGTTACTAGGCCCTGATTCTAGTTTCTAAGGATTCTGAACAGGAAATAATCATTTAAACATATGATTCCCAAACTATATATTTCTTACTTAAACACATTTCTAACCAACCATCAAACCAGTCAATACATTATAGATCAACTAACCATATACCAATCCTTAAAGTGTCATTGATATAACTATATGTATATATTTATTTATATATTAATTCTCAAAGATTATATAGGCAAAACCATTAGGACTAAGAATAATGAATCATCGGTTTTATGTTGTTCATAAAAATGTATGGGAGCCCATTATCTGATTATGCGGTCGAACACAATCAAGATAAAATAGAACATTGTTTCAGCAAGAAATTTTCCATTTGGATCCAAAACGCAAACAAATTACTAATCTAATTAATCGCACTACGCGCTGCGAGCGGGCCACCTGCGGACCTGCGGCTGCTGCTACACTCGTGCGGTGACTCTCTCAATACTGCATGTGATTGCCAGCTGATAGAGAGGGTGGACCAGTACAAGTATCTCGGTGTAATTATTGATGCAAAACTCAAGTGGGAACCTCACGTTAATTGTATAAAGTCCAAATTAAGGAAATTAATTTATATATTTCGTCAATTAGGCCAAATTCTATATTATAATGAGTTAAAAACAGTTTACTTTGCGTATGTACAGTCCATTTTACAATACGGTATCATCGCATGGGGAGGGGCCTATAAAACTACATTAGAACCATTAAATGTTATTCAAAAATCAATAATAAAAGCAGCTTTTAATAAACAAAGACAATATTCACCTACACTGTTATTTATGGAGATTGATATTTTTACAATTAGGCAGTTATTTATTAGGACTGTACTGGTCTACACCTACTCTCATAAAGATGCCGTCCTCACCCCTATTGTTCACAGTTACCCTACAAGAAACGCTGTGAGTGTGGGCTTGCAGGTCCCTTTAATTAAACTGTCTATTAACCTCACTAACGCATACTATGTCGCCAACACACTGTACAGACACTTGCCTTCTGTGATAAGGGACCTGCAGGACGAGCCTGTTAGTGGCTTCAAGCGGCTGGTCACTGCCTGGCTTCGTATGATCGGTCCGGACGGTGCTGAGGCCCTCCTCTCCCCCCCACTTACCGTTACCAATGAAAACAACGAAATCATTGCTTATTACTAACTTTACCGATACAGTCATTAACTTCCACTCATCACTGTCATCCGTGCGTCATCGTCTCTGAGATAATGTATTTTTTGTTTGTCCATCTTCATTTGTTTTTATACCGTGTTTGATTTAAATGCGTGCTAAGACAGCACATTCTAGAATTTTTGTGTGATTCTGATTAAATGTTATACTTTAAATTATGTATAGACTGTCAAGTTTTTATTTTTTAGTTAAAGTTTCCTTTAGTTCATTTCTGTTTTTATTTATTTATTTTTCATTAACATATAGCATTTCTTATTTTATTATTAATACTTTGTACATTCTAGATTTGAACTGGACAGCACGCACAGACTTTGTTCTATGTGCTGTCAATTTTCATGCATTAACATGTACAAGTGTGTTGGAAATTTGTTTTTGAAAATAAAATGTATTTGAGTTTGAGTTTGAGTTTAATCAACGCAGTTAGATTGGTTGAACCGAACATGGTCCTTTTTCCTTTGTTTCAATAAATTTTAAGTTATATATCTAAATTTACAAATATTCTATAAAGTGCTGATTGGAAACTTGTTATTTAGACTATTGATTATATAATTGTTTTGTTTAAAATGAAATAAAAACTACTTCACCTTAGGGTTCCGTATCTAACAGCAGATTTATTTCGTTTTATTTAAAATTTAAAAGTTATGAGTTAATTTTAGTTGATCTTAATAGTAAAATTAAGATTACTTCCGGTTTTTCCATTTATTTATTCAGCAAAATAGTTCTTATTTAAACAATTCGTACATGTACGAGAAAATTTTATTCCAATGTCTGTTAGTTTAACCCTACTTCTTTAAGAAGTAGATTTTATTCCTTATCTTATTAGATCATCGCTTGCAGTTCAGAGTTTTAAGTATAAGAATTAAATCAGTGTATTCTAAAAACATTACACATGTACTTAGCAAACAAAAATATCTCACAGGATGTGTCATGCAGTACATAAATGGATAGTGTTGCAATCCGCAGACTAAATTCTTTAACTAGACCAATACAACAAACATGCAGAAAAAACTGCTGTTAAAGAACAATATTTCAACCTAATCCTTAAGCCTTTTTACGTTACGATTATTGTATATAATAGTATCACCTAACTTTATCATGGTTACACAACAATCGCAAGTGCAAAATAAACGAGATAAAAAATTTAAATATATAATTAACAACCTCTTTATTCATAGCAATGTAATAAGTAGTTGAGTTTTTCCCATTTATACATTAATAAATAAACAACAGTAAGAAAAATAAATAACATAATAATTTACCTACACCAATCTTTTGATCTGAGAGAGAAATGTTGATCTGGAAGTCTATGAATTATTAAGGCCAGACATATCCTTATTAAAAATAGTAGTCACTTTCCATTGTCTGTCTGTCCGTCGGTATGACTGCAGTTCGTATATGCGATACCTCTTTGTAGAAAGCTCTTAGGGATTTTACAGGGTAAATAAAAATGATGCATAATCCATTTTTTTAATGACAGCGTCTAAAACAACTAAAGTCAGCATACTTCCATAAGATGCACAACTAAACTTTTCGTTTAGAGTGGCAAACTTGACCTTACAACCAAAATAACAAATTTGGTTTAAAAATAAAACAATATTGTTAAATTACATATTGTTTTGTATTTTTTCATGAAACAAAATTATAACTGGTTTTTAAAATTCGCCATTCATGTCAGTACACCGTTGCGAGTAATTTGTAATCCTTATAAAAGAAATTAAACATAATAGTTTCTTTCTATTAACACAATCTTTATAGGTTCAGTCATGTTTAGAGTTTGGTTGCAGTACAGAAACAGTACGTGAAAGGATATATTATCTGCGCTGCATGAAAATACAGCGACAGCAATCTATTCTGTTGCACCCCTCACAATGTTGGGTTTATGGATTTGGTGCTACAGCTGTCTATGACAAATATTTTGAATTCATATTTCCTTTGACGGTAAAGGATAGAGATAGACTGAGATGTATGCCAGATATTTTCTTACTTTTACAGTACTTTTATAAGAACGTTTACATTACGTTTATATTACGTGGTTGTTTGAAAAAATATAATGTTATTTTGATTATGAGAGTACATAACAGTATTAAAATAAACGTTTTATTAAAATTTATTAATCCACAAAAACTATGATGGTTTTATCATCTCTTAAACTACTTATTATAATTATAGAAAATTGTAATGCCAAATGCAAGTAACTGTATTAGTTCCAAATCAAATTACTTGAATAATATATTATTATCTATACTATTATACAAAAAGATCGCTATGGGCACTCCTGTGTGTGTGTGTTTGTTTGTAAAAAAGGTTTATTCAAATCTCTAAAATCACTCCTAAACAAAAAATATTGTCATATAAATAGCGTGTTAAAATAATTAAATATTCTGTTTAAACATTGTTTTATACTAGCACAACAATATATTTTAAATTTGTACACACCCATACCCTTGAAAGCACACAATAAGCTTGAAAACAGCAATCTTATTTTAACTTTTCTGCCACGGCTATTTAGCGCGGAGTAGGAAATTTTCAAATAGAAAAATTAAAAGTTTTAGTCAAGTAAAACTTTCGATTTTACATTTTAGCAAATACTAGGTATGTACTGCTTGGACAGTACCGGTACTGCAATGCAGGCATCATAGACTAAGTTACTGTCTAAATTTTATGTAAATTTAAAGATTGCAATAAAGCTATTTTAGTAGTCTACTGAAAAAATTGGAATTCTCAGAACTGTTTATTATGTGTATATCTCCTTGATAAAGACAACAAAGCACACTCAGTAATTGCTTCAAAAATATCTCAAACTCTAAGTAAATTAGAATAGCAGATATCAGACACTTTATGAGCGAAATAGTCTTTTGAGACCTGTGTAAGTATATTATTTACTTAGGAAGAAAGGCAACATAACTTGTAGATAAATATATGCAATGATAATAATAAAATACAAAGGCCATAAATACAACATTGTTTGGTTCATTTATTGCTGAAAAAATTCTATTTTAGGTAAAAAGAGCTTATTTTATTAAATATATACGAATGTAAAAAGTAGTGAAAACAAATATTTTATCAAACTTACGCAACATTGCTTTTATTCAATTCCCCAAATAACGCAAATAAATACACTACATAAGTTTATACGTTACTACATCATGAGTTTAAGAAAATACACGGGAGAGAGTATTTTGTTTATTTAAAATCATGAAAAACGAAAAGTTATTACTTAAAGAAACACATTGCGTACGCATTTTCAATTTGTTAAACAAACGTTTCGTAGATCCTAATTTAGATTTGCTTAATTAATATTGTGAGAATAAATAGAATATTTGGATTGTAATTAACCTGACATGCTGTGAAAAGCTAATAGGGTTTCCAAACTAATTTAGAGGAGATGTAGTTTATTTTTGTGTCAATGACTGACGAGTTAGAACAAAATAATTTTTTTGCAGTTTATGAACATCAAATGTTTTCACGAGCTCAATGCCAATTTGAACTGTATAAGTGCAGACCCTGGATAATCTTGAAATGATAGAGGAATTTATAATGAAAAATAAATTGGCTAGTTTTATTGGAGATCGAAATATGAGTGTACCAAGAGGGTTAAAATTGTCAAAAATCATTGTTTTTTTCACACGATATTATACTTATACTGACGCACCTGAAAAGGCCGTCAGACTTGTAAGGAAAATATTAATTATATCACTATCTGGAAACGAAATAAATATACTGAAACTTCCAACCATGAGCCCAATAGTAAATCGCTTTATGGATACTCGATGTTGATAAAACTTTGTTCTCTATTACTTAAAATTATAGTTAATTAATATACTATATCGTTATAACTAAAAATAAAACACGTTAAATTCCTGTTTAGTTAAGGGATGAAATAATAATAAATTAAATCTCCTAAATTTTTTGTCTGAGCTTAATTAATTTGACTAGTAAAGTGTCAGTTATTGGAATTTTATGCTAACCTTCAATTTTAATAAAAACAATATGGATTTTATTTCAATATAAATAATTTTGCTTTAAGTTCATTTTGTCATTATTTAGGTAACATTTATATAATTATATTGATATTTATTATGAAACATTACATGATTTTTTATTAAAGCCTATCACTAGAGTGGCTGGAACAGATCGTTTTTTCTGGAATCCTTTCATCAAAATTGCATTTCTTTCATTCCTCGTGAACGAAGTCACCTATGGACCTGTTTTGCTTAAAAGTCTATTTCTTTATTGGCAAAACTAAGTTCAATGATGATGCATGCCATTGCATGGTATTTCACTGAACATGAGCGAATATTTACACTATGGTTTATGAGCAACCTTCATGACTACGAAAAAATTGCAAAATTAATAAATTTTTTAACTCAACTTACCACAATTCTATATCATGTCAGACAGTAATACGTGTTACGTAACCATAACGACACATTCAACGTCATCTTTCAGTGACTTGATTTGTACACATTTGTTATTTAAGCACTGCTATGAGACCCAACTGACTGACAATTAAATTTAGTCTAACATTTAGTAGTACAACTTGAGAATGATTTAATTAATAGAATTTATATTTAGAGTTAAAATTAACTCTTAACGAGACAAGGATGTTTTAATGTGGTGCACGTCCAGCAATGGGGCTTGAATGACCGTCATTAATACCCATAAATTAGTAGGTCTGTGGCACTATTTCTTGTTGGTCCGTCAAGGGAGTGAAACATTTATTTCTGCATGGTTTTCTCTCTGCCTATCTGTCCTCAGAATAGCTCAAGCCTGTCACGCAAAACGTGATGTAGCGTAATCCTACTTCGCAATTGACCATGTTTATATTGAATTTATATTATATTTATTATTATCATATTATATTGTATTTTATATAAATATAGTTTTAAGACTATTATATTGTGCTTTTTCAATGAGGTCAGACTTACGTATTACTCATGTTAATAAAAGTCAGGAAAAATATGTAATATTACATTAAAACAGAGTAGCAGTGAGTAATTATCAGCTCATTTCATAGTTTAATATCGAAATTTCGGTGAGTACATTTACTAAAATAATTATAAAAGGTTATGAAAACTTTATTTCATCAAAGCATATTTTATTACAATTCCAACGTATCTTCACGTAAATAAAATCCCTAATTAATCACTCACGTCAGCATGAGGTTTCCTGAAGACTATAAATTCACCCATTTGCCACAATGTATATTAATTTATCCATCTCACACACTTTTCATAAGCCCATCGACATATAAATATTACTTATTTCGCTATGATATAGGTTTATAAAAACACTAGAATTCTATTAGGTTTTGCGTTTTTTTTTATATATTCTGAATGTGCATTGCTCATTTTAAATTAACTTCAGTGGGAATGTATTTAGTGGTGTTTTATCTATTTGTAATTTACCCAGCCTCTCGTCCTACATTTTAATACTAATAACTATTATTATTAATTTCCATTCAAAGCTACAATATTACAGTTTCATTACAAATCCTAAAAGTTTTAGTGATCATTAGCAACATGTCACAATAGTTTAATTAATTAAACCTAATTCAGTCTAATAAATTTGACATTTAGTTAATTTTTTTCTTCCATAACACAGTGTGCACTTCAGTTCAGGCAAATCCTGCGTCTTGAAGTTAGTAATAATATTTACTGACTAACGTAAAAAAAGTTATGACGATAATGCAACAACATAATATTGCATGTAAAAATATTTACAAACAAAGTAAAATTAACTTCTGGTAAATTTTCTAGAAATTAATATGGCTTATATCTGTCTGTTAATATAATTAAGGCGAACAAGCATAAAGATACAAAAAGTAAAAACAAGAAAGCAAAAAAAAACTCTAGGTAGGGATAGTGGTAATTTGTGAACGTGAACATTAATTTCGCTGAAAATATAATCCTTTTGATATTTACAGTTAACGTTAAAGGTCTAAGAATCCAAAAGAATATTTGTTTACCCTCGGTTTTACTAATGATCTTCTTAACATACTGGGAGTATTTTATAATAGATATTTAGTCCCTCTGTTCCAGTTATATTGTAAAAGCAAATAAACTTTAATATAAAAATATTTTAAATTTAACAATTGAAGAATGTGTCGTTTTATTTAGTCTATCACTAATAATGAATTTTGTGTTTGAATTCAGACAATCAATAAATTAATTTAAAATAATTGTGATATTTTGAAATCTTAAATCTATATAAATGCAATTATGTTATTCTAATTTATTGAAAATAGGTTCAACCACAAAGTCTCAAAGTAGTTTTCATAGGAAATACATTGTGTGACAAGTGAGAATAATTTGATTCTATGTTTAAACTACAACGATAAACCAATTGGAAAAATGAATATAGGTCTACTATATTGAATCTAGTAGAAATAAATTTATCAAAGTATTTTAAAAATCTGCGTTCAATGCACTTTCTTTACATTTGGGTTATTTGGGTTGATGTGTTACTTAATAATGCAAATCCAATATTGCTTAATAATGCTAGGAAATTATCTCTTCTTGATTCATGTAAACTGTGACGGCAAAATTAGCCTGAATCCAGTAATGGATTACTTTACGCTGACAGTGTGTTATCTGTGTATCGCCATGATAGAGAACGGAACCCGACTGCCCAGTGTACAATCAGCTGATTGTAGCTGGCAACTGGTTCGGCTCCCCTGCAACCTTGTCGATAACGTATATGAATGGATCGCTCTACATGTCTCGTTACAGCATGCGAAAACTTATGACTTGTTGTGACGTAGTAATATATTTCGGTTTCAATACCCCAGGTTTCATTCATTGATAAGTATCGGCATTTACTTTTCGAAACAGCAACCAGAACATACTACAAACAAATCAAAACTTTTACTCATACCTTAAATATTACCATGTAAGATATTTGCGCAGTTTCACGTGTAATAAAAGAAGGTTAAAAGCTGGTAAAAAATTTAAAAATATTTTTTTGGCAACATTAAATGGGTAGTTTATTAACTGCTAATCGCCAGTATATGTACAACACCAATTCAGACATTATTTTATATTTCCTGTAAGGAATTATTGATTGCGAAATGTATAAAACTCACTCTACGAAGGATATAAGAAAGCAAGGACTCGCCTATACCGTATTGATAACATCAGAGGTGATAAATACATAATTATAGTAGGTCATACACACATATAGTTTCTATCACAGTTATATAAGATTATATGAATAATAACACGTACTGAGGATTTTGATTTTCTTCGCGTATAACTGTTCTTTCAAGTCAGATGTGATAAAGATGTTGATAAAGATAAAGAACATATTATGCAAACTAGAGTCTAAAAAGGATCAAGACAAATGAAAACTTAATAAAAACGGAAAGGTAGTTTTTATACTTTGCAAACTTCTTAACTATACAATAAATCTGAAACTTTTTGTATTTCTCTTAACTTGTTTTCTGCACTAACTTCTTCAATAATACGTTTGCATTAGAGAACTGGTTCACTTCGAGAGGTCTTTTCATCTAACTTTTAGTTAATTTGATATATTTTATAACTGAAATTTTGACGGAGACTACCTCAATTCAATTCAATGTGACTATTTCAATAATATTTAAGATCACATTATGATTTTCTTTTATATGTCTATGTAAAAGTTATATTCTTATTATTTTTATTAGCTTCTTTTCCCCTAAACAACAATTGGATTAAAATATACCATAAAACTGTAATAGGTTAAAGGCCAGTATTAAGCATTACCAATACAGAAATTGCTCAACTGCTATATTCACAGCTTAAATAGTTTAAAAGCTATTTTCAATTTTGACGTCGATTGATAGTAACAGAATTATATAAATAAGTTTTTTTACATTTTTAAGAGCACATTATAACATTATTGTGTTTATGCAGCCTACTAATATTTCAGAATTTACTTAGATACAAATGGGAGGAAAGTATAGGAATTGATGAAATATTTTTCTCTCTATTATGATAAGTGAGGTAGTAAATATTATTTATATTCAGAAAAATATACTTCTGGACGACCAATAGACTTAATTTTGAGGACAGGAACTTTCATTATGTGCTGTAATCCTAATAACACGAACAACTATCATAGTATTACATTCCCTATTATGTGTAGTATTTTGAATTATTTTAATTCAAAAATCTCAGACGACTTACTTATATCAGTACACAGTACGAGGAAATATAGGTTACCTCGATAGTTACGTCCTCGAGATAATTCACTTAATCAAATCGGTAATTCTGCACGACGCGAGAAAAGGCTGGATTCGTTCCATTTCCTTGTATGTGCTGTATGCAGGAAATCTCTAGAAAAGTTAACTTCATCATTGAAATTAGCCATGAAACCATAATTAAGCCCGTTACACTACACGTTTTGTGACACACTTCCTCTTTGTCAAAATAAAATTATAACAGTGTGTGACAACTGTTTCAACCACATGGTGTTATATACAACCACATATATATATATATATATATATATATATATATATATATATATATATATATATATATACAATATACTTTCAAATTTATAATAATAACTTATCTATCGTTCAAAATACATCTTCTTTCTTTCAGTCTGTTTGCATTTTTATATGACTGTGTTCAGTTTCCTGCTGGATATTTCAAGAACTAATAATTCAATGAGCCATGAACTTAGCATAGGACGAAATTTTTTATGTAGAAGACGTCGTATTTTATGATAATTTATGTCCGTCTTTGGGATTTTGTTGAGCCTTACATATCCTATGAATCCGAAGGATATCTTAAGAAAGATCTCATATTTTGCATGGCTGTACAAAACAAAAAAAAAATAAGATTCCAGGATTAAAAAATCACCTCTTACTCAAATTTTAAAAATCCTAACACTAGTGTTAACACTCTGTTAATTGCAAATTAGAAGCAAATCGAATGGCAGTGAACCTGCTACGCGCATTTAATTAACAAATTAGACCGATTCATGCTTTCTAATAATAAATGTGTTTGTTATCTGGTATTTTAATTAATAGTTTTTTTTAATCATTAGTACAGTGCAACAATTTCATCCCATGCTTTTAGGTTATTTCTTTAAACAAGGTAATAGTAGACAACTGATTTCATTGTGATGATTAGGCTGCATGTCTTTGCATGTCACGAGATTCTAGTAGGTTTGTTTACAAATTTATTTATACTGTGATTTATAGTTGGTATATCGATTACCCAATGTGACCAATGTAAAACCTATAGCTAATCTTAAGTTATATCCTGTAGAGTTGTCATGCCCTATTACATCGAGTTTATGTTTGTTTTATAGAAAGAAAGCTTAATTTAAAACGTTAAGTGTAGAGGATAATTTTTTCGAATTATCATGTGGCCAGACAGACGGATAAAACTAATACTTTCAAACAGTTTATAAATTGATCTCCTGTGAATAGCCCTATTTCATAAATTTAAGATCTGTTTGGAAGAATTTCCCATCTTTAAATCGGTTGTTAAATGCATCGTCACTTCTGCGATGTTTGGGTTACTACTAAAGTGATTATATGGGATTTGTTCGAGGTAGTAGCTTACATTCAAACTTTCTTATGGTATAGAAGAAGTTGCTGCAACATGACAACTTGTTTATAGTTTTTCTGTATGAAGCTCCACTACTTTTCCATATTTATTCTGATATCAACTACAGGCTACCAGATTATTATTGTGTATGCAAGTATTTATTTTTAATTAACTGCGTATTGTTGACCACAATATTTTTCATGAAAAACATTATATAATTTATAATTATGTGTTTTATATTAAGTAATGGATTCGAAAATTATTTATTATGTCTTTTTTTATATGTACATTACAGTAGAAACGGCTAGCAACGTAGTAAAACAGACCAATTTGTAATCCACAGTTGATAAAAGTATAACTTACCAGTTTTTTTTTTTTCAAGTACGAAACATTTTAAAAAAATTTAGTTCCATTTTTTTATTGCTAATGAAACATAATAGATATTATTTCTTAACTGCTGTTATAAATATTTATTGCACTTCCAACTTGCCTTTTGATGACTTTTGGAGTCATCAGGCTGTGATATTAATGCAGGGCGTACCAACAAAGATATTCCTTTAAAACTTCCTGTTTTTGGTGCGTACATTATAATTGTAATCGGTAACTTTTAGTTGTGTAGCAATTTCTATTTGCATATATCCTTTCATAGTGATATTATTTGACTATTGAATAGTGGGCAGATACCAGACCATAAAACGTCGCATATCTGTTGTTGCAACACCTAACTAGTGGCCTTACTAATACTAATCCTTACATATGTCGTCAGTGATGAACATTAAACAAAGGCAGATTATTTTAAAGAACTTTACTATCTTTTAAAAATTTGTTTGGAATTTTTTTTTGTGAAATATATAAGGTTTTATGTTGCAATAAATAAAATTAAATATGGCATTGGATATTATTTAACAGATATTTTACGCCCACCGGTAACGGAAAAAACACGTGTCGTTCTCGTTTTTTTGAATTTTTACAAGACATGCTTGATTGGTAGTTTTATACTCGTATTAGCCCTAAAAAGTACCTATGCTATTGTAGAAGAACAGTAATTTACATAAATTATGGAGATGAAGAGAGTATAAAAGTATGTGGAAGGTGATTCAAGTCACCGGAATTCTTCGTAAAGGAATCTTGAGGCTAACGAATGAAGATATATGTTAAGACTTTTATATCTTATTAAGAAGTTAACGAAGTCACTCTAGTGTCAGACAGACAGATCTATTGTCTGCAGTCAGATATGTACTGGCTATTGTCTGATAAGTTTATCAGTCCATGTCCGAGTCTGTGTTGTGTTACATATGGAACATTGTTGAATTATAATCCAGTCTTAGAAAATATAAATCTGTCGGTAACTCAATATTTACTAAAGCATACGTTGAATTCATATACTTAGTAATAACGTTACTGTAGAGTATTTAGACTAGCATGACTACCACGACTGATTTAAAACTACCCCCCCGGGTTTTTTCAACGGGGTAGTTTTTTCCAGAAATTTTTCCAATGGAAAATTTTTTGGATAAAATTTTTTCCAAAGAAATTTCCCCCCCAAAAGAAAATTATTTTTTGAAAAAATTTTTTCCCCCAAAATTTAAATTTTTTCAGGGCCCTTTTTAAAAAGTTAAAAATTAAAATTAAATTTAAAAATTTTGTTTAAATTTTGGTTTTTTAATGGGTATTTATTTTTTTTTACTTTTAATTTATTTAAAAATTTTTAAAAAAAAGTTTAAAAAAGGAAAATTGAAAAACCCTTTTAAAACAACGGAGGAACTTTTACCACAAAAAGGAACCTTTTAAAAGGGGTTTTTTCCCAAAAGGGAAAACCCAAAACCCAAAAAAAAACCCCTTTTTGGAATTTTACCAAATAACCCCAAAATTTTTTTAATAATTAATTTATTTAACCCCAAATATTTTTTTTTTAAAAGAAATTTCCAAAACCCAAATAAATTTTTTTGGAATTTAAAAGAGTTGTAATAAGTTTTTTCTTAATTTATCGTTTAATAATTTGGGGGAAAAACCAAAAAAAATGGTTGTTTTGAAAAAAGGGGGGGTTTTAAAAATTTTAATAAGGAAAAAATTCCCCAAAAATAAATGTAGTTTCCCATTTTTTTGGGGGGGGGCAAATTTAAAAAATTTGGGTTTTTTTAAAAAGTTTCCGAAAATTTTAAAAAAAAGGAAAAGCTTTTTCTAAATAAAAGTAGATTTTTATTTTCCCCGAAACAATTATTTAAACGAATTTAATTTAAAAAGTTTTTTGGGTTTAGAAAAAATTGTAAATAACTTGGGGTATATCTAAATTGTAAAACATTATCCGAATTCCCCAACCAATTTTATCATGTTGTTGGGTTTATAAAGGGGGCCGAAATTTTTATTTGGCCCTTTTAAATTCTGGTTTTGGATTCAAATTGAAGGGTTTTCCCCGAAAATTTTATTTTAACAAATTTTTTTTTTATTGGGTAACTTTTTTAAAAATTGAAGGGTAAAATTTTTTTTGGTTTTTCCCAAATTGGTTTCCCGATCACAAAAGGGGGCCAAGATGGGAATTTATGGAAATATTATTTTAAAAAATATTAATTTGGCCCATTTCAAAAACCCTTTTAAAAAAGGGGTAAAAAAAATAAAAATTTAAAAAACCCCATCGAACCAATTTTGCCAAATGGTGTGAAAATTTAAAGAAAAATTTTTTTCCAATAACTGGCAATTTTTACTTTTAAAATAAAAAAATGGTTTTTATCTACGATTCCCCCCAAAAAATGGGGGTTCCGGGGTTCAAAAAAATTGTCAGCGTCTCCCCCCCTAAAATCTACAAAATATAATTTTTTTTTTTTATCTATTTAAAAAAAAGATTTTTTTTTATTTAATTTTTTTTAAACCCAATACCAACAAAAAAAATTTTTTTTGGTAGGGCGTGGAAAGTTAAAAAAAAAAGAAAAAAATAAAAATAGTTAAAAAAAGAGGTTAAAAAAAAATTTAAAAACAAAAAAAGGAAAAAAAAGTCCCCCAGGGGGAGAGACCCCCCGGGAAAAAAAAGGGGCGAGAGGAAGGGGAAATTTTAAAAAAGAAAAAAAAAAACTAAGAAAAAGGTTTTGAGAAAACTAATAAAATTTTTTTTTTTAAAAAAAAAAAAATTTAAAAAAAAAAAAAAAAAAAAAAAAAAAAAAAAAAAAAAAAAAAAAAAAAAGTTTTTTTTTTTTGGACCCAAAAAAAAAAAGAAAGAAAACTTTAAGAAAAAAGGGGAAATGGATAAAGGAAAAAAAAAAAAACTTTTGGGAAAAAAAAAAAGAAAAAAAGAGGTTTTAGAAAACCCCCGGAAGAGAAAAATTTCCCCCAAAAGAAGACCCCCACCCAAGCCCAAAAGAACGGCAAAGATTTAAAGTTTTAAGGGACCGGTTTTTTTTAAAAAACCCCAAAAATTTTATTTTGGGGGGAAAAAAGCAAAAAAATGACGAGACTTAGAAAGGAGAAAAAATTTTTTTTTTTTGAAACAGCATTGAGCCCAAAGGGTTTTTTGAGGAAAAAAGGAAAAAAAAAAAAGCAGGGTTTTTTAAAAGGCTTTAAAAGGAACAAATCCTTGGGAAAAAACCCCAGTGTTTTAAAAAAAATTCGGGAATAAAAAAGATTTTTTTGGGGAAGAGGGAATTTTTTGGGAAAAAAAGGATAAAGAGAAAAGAGCCCAAATTGTTGAAAAGTTAAAAGGAAAATTTTTTAGAAGGAAAAAAAATTTGCAAGGCAAGCACAGCAACTGTTTTCCCCCCCGAAATTTTTAAAAGACCCCGGGGAAAGGGGCAGGAAAGCCCCCACCACTTTTCAATTCTAATTTTGCCTTTTTTTGGGTTTTTTAAAAATCCAAAAAACTTTTTAAGTAATCCCAAATTTTTTTAAAAATTTTTTCCCCCTTGTTATATCCCGGGAAAATTTTTTTAAAATATTAAAAAAGGATTTTTTATTAACATTTTTATTTTTTTTTTTAAAAATTTCCCTTTTTTTAAATTTAACCCAAAAATTTTTAAAAATATACTGATTTAAACTTATCAAAATTTTTAAATTGGGCAAACCCCCAAAAAAAATTTTCCCCTTTTTTGAACTAAAAAACCACTGGGTTCAACTTTACACCTTTTTTTTATCCTCAACCGGTTCCAAAAGGTTTTCCCCACTTCTTCTCGTTCCTTCTTAATTTTTTTTTAAATTCAATTTTGAAAGGGGGGGCAAAAATTATAATTGTTGAAATTTTCCTGCAGGGGGATCCAAACCTCCCAAACTTTTTGCCTTGTTTAAATTGGGAAAATTTTTTTTAAAACCCAAGCAAATTTTTAAACTTTACGTTAAAAATTAAAAATAATTTTGGGGAAAAAATCATTTTTTAACCTTTACCCAATCCCGTTTCACAATTTTAAATTTTACAAAATTTCATTTTGTAAAGGTTTTTTTTTCCCCAAAGTGTTTAATTTTTTTTAATAATTTTTAATTCTTTATATACAAAAAGGGCTTTTTTACCAGAAAGTTTTTTAAACTTAAAATTTTTGTTGGCCAAATTGGGGGGGATTTTTATTGTGAATATATGGTGGCTGCAAAAATTTTTTTGGGTTTATTTTTAGTACCCCCTTCCCCTACCTTTCCAAAAATTTGTTTACTTTTTTAAACTTCAAATTTTTGGGGGTGTTTAAAATTTTTTAACATTTTTCTAAAACATTCCCAAAAACTTCTTTTTTTTTCCAAAAAATGATTTTTAAATTTTTTTACCCTTTTAAAACCCAAAGTTTGGAACTCCCATTTAAAAAAAAAATCAAAAAATGGGGGAACCCTTTCTTCAACACAGTCTGAGTGAACCGTGATTTGAAAAAAAATTTGTTTATAATTTTAAAAAAGTTTTAAAAAATGACAAACCTTTTATAAGTTTAAATTTTTTATTTTTAACCCCTTAAAAAAAATTTAATAAATTACATTTTCTACCAAAAAAATTTTTAAGGGAAGGAAAAATCGATTTTTGGAAAATTTTTCAGTTCCTTTCAAAATCTTTTATTATAAATTTTTACTGGGGGAAAAAAAATAAAAAAAGTTTTAAAATTTTTTTAGGTTAAAAAACATAAAAATTTACGGGTATATGGACTGTAAATTTGAAACCCCCTTTCCGGTCATCCAAAATTAATTTTAAGCTTTTAATTTAATTTTTGGGAAACAAGAAATTTTTTAATTTAAAAAATTTAAACCAAAATAAAATAAAACGGGGGTTTAAAGGATAAAATTCAAGCAAGTCTATTTAAAAAAAGGTCTTTTTTTTTTCCCTTTTTTTAAAGGGGAATTTTCTCAATAGTTTAAATTTTAAAGTTTTTTAGGCTAAAAGTTCCTAAAATATCAATTTGTAAAATTAAAATGTAAAACCCCCAAAGTGATTTGGTTTTTAAAACCAACCTTACCCACGTTTCAAAAAATTGTTTTTAAAAACCTGTTGAATTTTTTATTTTTTCTTGGTTAATTTCAAAAACCCGTATACATTTTTTAAAATTTTTAAACCATCTAAAAAACCCTTTTTAAAAATTAAAACGAAAAAAGTTTAAAAAAACCAACTAAAAATACAATCAAAACAAAGGGGCTTTGAAACATAAAAAATGACCCCAAGATATTGCTAAAAACCCAAAAAGGGGAAAATTTGAAATTTTTAATGCCTCCAATTACCCCAAAAAGCAAACCCCGAAAATTTTTTTCAAATTTAAATTTTATAGAGTAAAAAAAAACCTCTTTAGGCCAAAGGATTTTAGGTTTATTGGGGAAAAACGATTTAATTTTTAGCCCCCCTTTTAAAAACTCTATTATAAAATTTTTTTAAAAGACCCAAATTTTTTTTTAATTTATTTTTTTTAAAAACTTGGTTAAAAAATTTTAAAAATTTTAAAAAAATAATTACTTTTTTTTTTTAAACCTGGTTTCTGTAAATTTATTTATTTTAAATTTTTTTAAAAAATATTTTGATCAAGAAAATTTGTGGGGAGGGAAAAATAAAAAAAAAATAAATCCTTTTTTTAAGTTTATTTAAATTTTTATTTTGAAAAATTCTAAATTTAAAAAATTTACATTTACAATTTGTAATTTCAAAAAGTTTATTTCTATTTATTGCAATTGTTAAAAATTAAGGGTTTCAAAAATTTTGTAAAAAAAAAACGTTAAAAACCGAAAAACTACTTGCTTCGTAAAGAAAGATTCAAACCCTTAAATTTGGTTATTTCTGCGGATTTTTAAAAAACTTTAAAAAATAGGTTAAATTTTTTATTTATCTGTTAGGGCTAAAAAAAATAACAGAAGGGGGATTCTCAAAAACAATACTCGGATGCCAACAAAGGGTACCCCAACGGGCCCAGGTTTTTTTTGTTTTGAAATTATTAAAAAAAATATTGTGAAGTTTGGGAAAATTTTTCCAAAATTTTTTTTAGGGGGAAGAATGGTAAAATTTAGTTTTATAATATTTTAAAAACAAGAGGCCCAAAAAAATGAATTTTGTTTATGGGTTTGGACAAATTTTTTTAAAACCTTTTTGACAAGGAATTAAAGGGTTTTCAAAGCCATAATTTTTTTTATGAATATGGTCCTTGGTAAATTTAATTTAAAAAGGTGTTTCTCCTAATGGTTTTTTTAAATTGGTTACTGTTTAAAATAAAATAATTTTGTAAATTTTAAAAATTTAAAAAAAATTTGTAAGGGGAAAACCAAAATAAGATTTTTAAATTTTTATAAAATTTTTTTAATTTTATTTAAAAATTAAAATTTCAATTTATTTTTTAATTTTAAAAAAATCAAATGAATTTTTTTTTTTTTTCAAAAGTTCAATTGTAAAAATTTTGAAAATTTTAAAACGAATAATTAAAATTTCTTTTAAATTTTAAAAAATCAAAAGTTTTTTTCAAAATTTTGACAAAAAAAAATTTAATTTTTTAAAAAATACCTTTTAAATTTATTTTTTCTTCCATTCAAAAACATTAAAAAACACCAAATTCCTTTAAAAAGGAAAATCACTGGGTTTTGGGTAAAATTTTCAGGGTTACTCAAAAAAAGTCTATTTTTAAATTTATGGAAGCTTATTCAAATTAAAATGTTTAATTAGTTTCCCTTTTAAAAAAATTTTTAGTTTTAAATTTTATATTTTTTACCCCAAGGCTTTTTAAATTAAACTAATTTGGGATAAGAAGGATTCTTTAAATTGAAAACAATTTTTGAGCCTTTTGAAAATGGCATTAAAAGGAGATAGCAAAAAGTTTTTTTCCCGTTTAAAATGGGTTTTCTAACCCCCAGTAATTTCAAAATTTTTATAAGGGTTTTTTTAAAAATTTTCAGTTATTTTTTATTTAAGTAAAAATTTTAAAGGAAAAAAAAAATAATTTAAATTTTTAAAAAAAGTTTTTTAATAATTTATAATTAAAATTATCATTTAAAACCCTTTCTTAAAATTTTTAAAAATTTTTATATTTTTGGGATTTTTTATAAAATTTTGCTGCATAGTTTTTAAAAGGGGTTATATACGCATTTGTTTTTTTTTTTTTCAGAATAAAAATTTTTTAAAAAATTTTAAATATTTAGCAAATTAATTTTTGCAAATAAAAGGGGACTTAAAAATTATATTTATTCCCGTAATTATCTTTTTTCAAAGGGGGAAAAATTTTTAAAACCTGAGAAAAAATTAATAAGTTGTAATTATTTATTTTTCAAATTTAAATTATTTTAATTAAATAAAGAAATTAGGGCCCCACCCAACAAAAAAGCAATGAAAACCCCCCAGAATTAAAAAATATTTTTTCCTGAAAAATTTTACCTTTTAAACCAAAAATTTTTTAAAATCAAAAAATGCTTTAGAGAAAGGTAAAAATGATTTCATGGCTAAAGGGGTTTTACCGAACCCCCTGATTCCGGAGTACGAAAAAAAAACCCCCCCCCCCCCCCAAACCCCCACCACAAGTTTTAAAGGTTTTAGGGAATTAAAATTTTAAAAAAAAACAATCTGTTTTATTTTTAAGATTTTTTTTTTTGGAATATAAATGTGATTTTTTAATGTTATATTTTGTGTTTATAGCCCCAAACATTTTTATTAAATTTTCATAAAACCCATTGTAAGTGGCTTGAGACGATTAAAATTTTTTGTAAAAAAGGTTTGTAAAAATGTTCTATAATCCAAAATTAACCCTTTAGATAAACAAAACCCCCGTTTTTAATCAAAGATTTTCCACAATTTTAAGGGAACCTGTAGGTAAAATCACTGATGAAAACTTTTAAAAAAAATTTCGTATGTCTTTTTTTTTTTTAAAAATTTTGGGTTTATTGTATTGGGGGGTGCAGTCTCTTCCCACGTCAAAAAACGGGACACTGAAGGGGCCAAATAGAAATAAAATGGAAAAAAGCCCTTTTTATAAAAGTACTGAAATTTTAAAAAAATTATTTTCCAGAATGAAAACTTTAAATGAAAAGTAAAATTACAAATTTTAAATTTTAAAAATAAAACCCCGATAGGAAAAAAACTAAAAATTTTTTTCTTTTTAACAAAGGTTGGTTAATCTTTTACTAAAATTTCATAAAAAAAAAATTTGCGTCAAAAATTTTTATTTTGGGTCAAAAGAAAATTTTCTTTTAAAGTTATTTTAAAAGGTTTTTAATTTTCCCCAAATAAATTTTTTCAAAAAATTCCAAAAAGGGAAAAAATTTATGTTTACGTAGATTTTGGGGAAAAAAAAATTAAATTTTAAAAATTTTTCTTTTAAATTTTTTTAAGTTTTTAAAACTAAAAAAATCTTTTGGGTTTGAAATTTTGTATAAGTAGAGTTTAAAACCCGTCTTTCCCTTTCCCCCTTTTGAAACTTCAAAAAATTTTTTTAAGTTTTTTTTAATTTGCCAAATTTTAATTTTTTTTTTAAGCAAAATTTTATTAAAAAGTAACTTTTGTTTTTAAAAATTTTTTTAAATAAAATTTTAAAAAATTAAAATTTTAGTTTTTTTGGGGAAAGGTTGGGAAATAAACAAGTATCCCATGTTAAACTAAAAAAATTTGGGGAAAATTAAAAAAATTGTTTTTTTTAAAAAAAAAAATTTTAAATTTTTTGGAAAAGTTTTGGCCTTTTAAATTTTTATGAAAACTCCATTAAATTTTTTGTAAGGGGTTTTTAAAAGGGTTAAAATGTTTCTTTGACGCTTCATATTGGAAAATTTTTTTAAAATTTTCTTATTCCAAATTAATATCTTAAAAAGAAATTTTAAAATGTAAAAATTTTACAAAATTTAAAAAAAAATAACTTTAAAAAATAAGGGGGAAAAAAAATTTTTTTTAATGTGGGGGGTTTTACAAAATTTTTCTTAGGGGAATTTCCCCCAAAAGTAAATTGTTTTTTTAAACAACAGGTTAAAATTTAATTTATAATTTATTTTTAAAAAATTTTTTAAAAAATTTTTTTTAAAAAAATTTTTTTGCAAAAATTTTTAAAGTTTTGTAAAATTTTTAAAAAAACAATAAAAAAATAAATTTTGTGTTTGAAAGGTTTTGAATAAACAAAATCCGTTTGGTAGAATTTTTTGGGATAATAAAAAACATAAAATTTTATTTTAAAATTTTAAAGGAAAAGCGATTAAGTGGTTAGTGGTGAACGCCAGTTATTTTAAAAAAAAATTTTAACTTATAGCCTTTTTTAAAGTTGACCTAGATGGTAAAAAAACAACAAGATTTTAATATAGCATTTTTATTTAATTTTTTTTGGGTTAAAGGAAAAAGGTCTTTATTTTAAAAAAAGAACTTTGAAAGGTTCCACCGAGACCCAGTTGGTGGGGGTACTATGACGGTAATTTTTATTTTTGTTTAAAATTTTATGTAGTTATTTTAAAAAGGGAAATTTTTTTTAAAAAAGTATAGAAAAAACTTAAATAAAGTTGAAATAAAACTTTTTTTTTTTTTTATTTCCATTCCCAAAACTTTGGTTGGCTATTACACAAAAAAAAAATTCCCCTTTTTTAAATGTTTTGAAAAAAAAATTTTTTTTTAAAACTTTTTTAAAAAAATGAAAAAATATTTTGTAATTTGGGGGGAATTAAAATTTTTCAAAATTTTTTTGGATTACTTATATTTTTAAAACACGGGTCATATATTTTTTTTTGAAAACAATGATTAAGAAAAAAATGTTTTACCGGCCCTTTTAATACTTTTAATCATTTGTTTTTCAAATAAGACACTTAAAATTTTTATTTAATTTTAACAGAGTTTAAAGGGGGTTTTTACATTAAAATTCTAAAAAAGTTTTTTATTTAAAAAAGGTTTAGTCACATTTTTTTTTCCAAAACTTTATTTTTTGGTCAAAACCTATGGGTACCCCCAATTGTAATTTGTGCCGAAAAAAACTTCTTTTATTTAAAAAAAGAATTTTATTTAAAATTTTGGTTTTTTTAATCCCTAGTGCCAAATTATAAAAAAAAAAATATGGGAAAAATTTGGCCGGTTTAAAAAAAAAAACAAAAACTCTTGAAAACTTTTAAAAAAAAAAAAAAATTGGAAAGATTAAAAAATTTGTTTTAAAATAAAATTATGAAGGGGGAAAAGAACGAACAAAAAACCCCCTAAATAAGGAAAAAAAACAAAGCACGGAAATTTCAAAAAAAACAAAAAAATAACCATTTTTGGCCCGCCTCTATGAAATTTAAGGGAAGCCCCAAAAAAACAGGGGGCCACATTTTTCAAAAGGGAAAATTAAAAAGGGGGAAAAAATTAAAATTGGAGAAACCCCAAAAAAAACTCTAAAATTTGGGCCCCTTTTTGAAATTAAAAAAAACAAAAAAAAACAAAAATATCAAACAAAGGGTTTTGAAAAACCAATGGGATCCAATTGTTTAAAAGTTCACGAAACCAAAAACAAAGGGCCCACCGTTTTTTTTTTGCATCTTTTTTGCCGGGTACGAAATTGGGAGTTTGGCATTGGGGGTTTAAAAAATAAACTTTGTGACGTTTCGTTTTAAAAATTTTTGGAATTTTTAAACTGTTTTAAGTAAAAAGTTTACAAAAACAGAGGGGGTGGGGGACGGGGAAAAGCAGAAGTTTTTTTTTTAAAGTTTGAAAAAATGGGTTTTTTGGGGGGGAAAAGATCCGAGAGGCGGGGGGGGGAAAGGAAAAAAAACGAGGCAAAGCCAAAAACGTTTTAAAGGCATAAAAGAGTCCAGAGGTTTAAAATTTTTTACATTTAACTTATTGTGTTTTGAACTTTAACACGGGAACAACTTAAAGGATTTTAAAAAAACTGATTTATAAAAACGAACATTTTCCCCAAAAGGGGAAAATTTCCCTTTTTAAAAAATTTAAAAATAATAAAAGAAAATTTAAAGACGAATTTTTTGTAAAAATTTTAAACAAGGGATAAAAAACAAAAAATAAGAAGGCTTAAAATTTTACGGAAAGGGCCATCTTTTCGAATTCCCCCCAAATTTCCAACCTAAAAAAAAAAAAAATTTGTACAGTTTTATTAAGTAACTATGGTGTTTTAAATAATAAAAAATTTTTTTAAAATTTTTAAATTCTTAATTATTTAAGAAAAAAAAGTTTATTCAAAAAGAAGCGGCCACCAATTTAATTTTGAAATTTGGAAATTTTTTAGTTTGGGGGTTTTTAAAATTTTTTTTTTTTGAACAAATTTTTGAGATCATTAACGCCCAAAAGTTTTTTTTGTTTCATTGGAAGGGAATTCAAAGGGGGTTAAAAAAGCAAAAATTTTGTGGGAAAATTTGAATTTAAAATTTTTTTACAAAAATTATTTTTAATTATTTTAAGCGTTGCAAAATTTTTTTTAAAATTTAATAACGTTTTAAAAAAAAAGTAATTTTTTTCCAAAATTAAATTTCTTTTTCAAAATTTATTTTTTTTTTAAAAAAAGTTTTTAATTTAAAAAAAAATTTACTTAATTATTTAAAATTTAATTAGTAAAAAGAGAAATTTTTGGGGAAAAATAAATTTTGTTTATTTTAAAATTTACCCGTTTTCTATTTTTTACGTAAATAAACGGATTTAAAAATTTTATTTTTTTTCCCCAAAAATTTTATTACATTTTAAATTTTCATTTAAAATTTCCAAAAAATAAATTTAAAAAATTCAAAAAACTTTATTCTGGGTGGCCCGGGGGGGGGTAAATCTGTGACTAGAAATCAAAAAATAGAAAGTCCCAAATAATTTTGGGGGTTTAAATTTAATTAATTTTTGCAACATTTTTCGGGCCTTATACAAACCAATTTTTTACTAAAAAAGTAAAATTTTAAAGGTTATTTTTATGTCTTTAAAAACCCAAAAATTTTTTAATTATTTTTTAAAAATTATAGCAAAAATAAAATCAAAACCTACATTGTCAAAAAGGGGAAATTTTATTTTCCTTAAAAGTTTTGGGGCATTAAAAATTTTTAATCAGGTAAACCTATTTTTAATCCTATCTTTATAAGGAGAAATTTCATTTTAGGACGAACTTTGCGTGAAACCTTTACCTCGGATCCGGTTGTTATAAAAGAGTGGGGCTTTCAAACGTTATTAATTAGGGGAGAATAATGGCTTGTGGAGAAAAAACTCGTGAGGATAACTGAGGTGTCGTGGGGATTTGAACGTAAGGATAAAAACTTATTGCAAGATGCTGATGTTTTACTTTCAGAGAAATTTTACCCTTTATAAACCTATATAGTGTTACGAATACACTTTTCCGAATATAATATTTTTTTATTATTTGATGTCCGACCCGCCCAATTCTATTCAACAGTATCACCTTTTAAAAACGAAACAATCTGTTACATCACTTTATTTGGTCTCTGAAACAAAATAGTTTGTTCATCTCAAATGTTAACTTATTTGAACTACAACTTATCTATAATCTCTGAAGAATTAAGTCCAGTATATGCCGTAGCAATAAACCGAACAATTGGATCAACTCTCTATTGGATTTTCCAGCACGGCCCGTATTAGTTATGTGAACTGAGGGTCCTTGAGTATAATACTAGTAGCATTTACAACTGAAGGACCTTTTCGATGAAATGTGCTTCCACCAATTTCGTTTTTTATTATATTCGTTGGAGTTATTCTGACTATCTGTGTTATCCGCACATTAGTACTCATCTCCAGGTTAAACGTTACTGAACCTCTAAAGACACTTGTGCACTTGGAAATATAATAAGCAAACATTATAGTGCATTATCCGTCATTGGGATTTTTATGAGCGTTAAAATAAGCTTTTTATGTAACTCTCAGGGTACTATCTAGGAGAGTATCCAATTTAGCTTATGTAAAAACTCTGAAGCGAATCCTGTCACTATGGACATTTTGGTTGAAATGAGCGTTACTTCCATCCCTTTGCTGGATAAATAAATTATTTACCTCATCGAAGTTCCTACGATAGTAAATTTGATTAAGTCCAGTAGAATACAGTAAAGAATTAGGGGTTTTTAATCCTTGATTTTGAATAACTTGTTTTTGGTCTGTATAATAACACTTTTTATTAAACCAGGAAATAAGCTTAAGAAAAAATAACTTTTACTAAGAGCTTAAAGTGTAATATTATGATTCCACATCCCTTTTACATTAGTATTATAACATTATCTCTTAGTAGGGCACCTTTTTACCCTAGACTGTATTTGGGTAACTATAGCTTTATAAACCCATTCACGACGTAAAACGTAAAAATGTCCAAGGTAATGGAATTGCCCATTTTCATTAGGTAATTGGGGCTGAGAAAGACGGCCGTCACTGACACTTAACCTGAGGACCAAATAGCTGGGTGACTTCCGATCCACCACTAATGACTGAGCAGGTGAGCTGCTTGCAAAATACAAGCTCGATCAGCTGTCCCCATCCAATGCTCTATGTTGCTTGACTCTGTATTCTTGCAATAACTGCTATACCCGCTACTTTGTGCCATTTTCAAATGACTCTAGTACTACACGTACGTTGCAAAGTAAAAGAAAAATATATCTCTCCATATTAACTTAATAGAGTGATTAACAGATTACATTTTACTAAATAATACAAGCGTAGATACAAAAATGCTTAGTTATTATTTTATATAAAACTATACTGGATTGGTATTAGTCGTTATTTTGCATCTAATTATTCAGGTATTTAAATAAAAAATATATTTAAAGATCTAAAAAAGTTACACAGATTATTTCTTTTTTTAAGCGTCAATCCCCTTTTTTAGTCTTGTACAGTCCATCTTCATGATCCACTTCCCTATGAGAGGATCATATCAAACAGAATAAAGGAGGATATTCAATACAGGAGAAGTTCAATGGTACTGATACATGTGCAACGGTCAAAGACAGGATTTGGGACTTATCGCTGTCTCTAACTGTAAAGTCCTTCAATAGTACATCGGGGACATTGTATACTGTATGAGTGAGTAAAAAGAGTACGGAATTCTCAAAAAATTTCAAGTCCTTTCTTAAAGTTTGACATTGAATATGACAGATTTGCATGGTTATTGTAGCATAATATCTACTATCGTTTGTCTTAATAAGCAATGGAACCATTACCTTTACAAACCTGGATAATGTCAAAAATAAAGCGGAGTGTCAATTAGGTATTACCAATAGAAATGTTTTGTACTTTTTATATGTTCTTTATCCAGAATTGTACACCTAATTATAATATATAATCTTATTTATCTTTTTAGAATATAAAGTATTTATTTGTCCCGTATTAAGACAAAAAGTGTAATACTTATTAAATCAATGCTACCATGGATGTATCGATAAACAAGTCATGTCACTGTGTGTACCAAGATTCAAGATGGCGAAAGTTCCGCAGTCTTAGATCATAAACCTTGACATAAACAACCATCTTCTTTGTGTCACTTACAGACGTCTTTCTTAGAAACCCTTTTCATCTCTTTAAGTTCAATTGTTCCGGAATGTATAAATGTATTTATTTTCTATAAGGGTTATATGCACGGAAATCTATATTGTAACAATAAATTGTAAATAATTAAGACCATACTATTATAATATATACCTATATGTCGAGGATATTTATGATTTAAACAAATGTTAACTAATTGGGTCATAGTTTAATATTTTTTAATAACTGTGGATTTTTATTGCTACTGTCAGTTATATTCTTAGGTCAGTTTCCCGTGGAATACAGCGTAATTGTTTGAAAACTGGATACCCTTTTGAAAAATATTATTAAAGTATTTTGCTGTATCACATAATAATGAGAAATTTTTCCAAATTTGAATTCAGTTGACAAAATGATGTATGGTTGTCCAGGCATGAATAATAATGCTGAATTGCACCACTTTCATTGTACGCTGGATCAGGAGCATTCTAA
Source organism: Homalodisca vitripennis (assembly GCF_021130785.1). Lineage (NCBI taxonomy): Eukaryota > Metazoa > Arthropoda > Insecta > Hemiptera > Cicadellidae > Homalodisca > Homalodisca vitripennis. Next base: position 21,670 of record NW_025777629.1, on the reverse strand, counting down.
AAAAACTGCCCTACACTGAAAAAGATGCTGATTTTTTCATTATTAGCAACTATTAATACAATATAATCTTACAATCATAAAGTAAAATTATTACAAATATTTCGTCTCCATATTACCTGAAGAGCTTAAAAACTTATTCTTTGATTCTAACGCTTCATTTATAAAAGGGTGATAATCAATCGAAGAAGCATATAAACATGGTTTACTGCTGTAGTTTACAATGAGCAGAAATTACATACGATAAAAGATAATTTTAAATTGAAATCCATGCAATTATGTCTTAAATTTTATATAGAATTAAACTATTAAAAACTTAAGTTTTTCAACAAGTAATAATAATAGTTTCACACAATAAGATAAGTTTACAGAAATTGTGAGCATTACTTTTGCGCGCTATGCCAAGAACAAAAACGTATACTGTTTTTTTTTTTTCATTGTGGTTGTACTTATACATTTATCTTTCGGAAATTCTGATAAGATTAAAATATGCTTTGTTTCAATATGCGTTTTGTGAGCAATAAATAGCGAATGCTTGGAAAGACTTTTACTTCAGAAAGAGAAGTATCGGCCACCACCACCACAACCACCAAGAACCTGCGGTAAGAGTTTTATGCTGGGTAGGTTGAGAGGTTTTATAGCTTCATTCCGTCAGTTTAAACTCGGTTATCCGGATGATCCATCTATTTCAAGGGTCGTTTAGAATACCATATCTCATAATATACTAATCGTCAGCTAGGGTAAGTCCAATAACAATCCGATGTACGTGATGTACCTTCAGTAAGCCTGCGTATCATAAAAACAAGAAAATACTATGTCCTGGACTCCTTCATATACACAAGATTACTCGTTACGTAACATAATAACATTGAAAATAATAACATAAAGTAAAATAATGTTTAAATATTTTTTAAAGTGTTTTTATGTATGCATATTAAAACTATTTGCGATGTATCCTAATAAAATAGTAAAGGATAAAAGTCATACTGTCCATTAGAGATATTATTATACTTAAGGGACTTCAATCTATCAAATCTGTGTTCAACTTCAGTGATTTAGTTATGTAACCTCTTAGCTTGAAAACCCAATTTAAACTCGTTCATCTCAATAAGTTACACGTAGTTGCATACACAGGATGCCGTACAATGTAACTAAGTTACTTGCTGACGGTTAGCGAAGGACTGTAGATTCCCCATGAAGGTTTATTTATATATATATTCAATATCATTATCAATGTTGGTGTACTTCACTCCATGGGATTTGGCTGAGCGTTAGTGAACGTTTACATGAATCTCATGGAAATAAAAAAGTAACGAGAAAATAACCAGAATAATTAATATTGTAAACAATCTGAGCGGAACCATATTCCAATTTAACATATGAAATGCAACGTTAACGAAAAATATCAATTGATATTAATGTGACATACTCAGAAATTGTTATATTTTAAGGGAAAACATGAAAAATCTGATGAAAACTGTATTTTTTAGTTTAATGAAACGTAAGAAATATTTCCTGAAGCTTTTATTTTCTGTATTTTAAATGGACATACATGAGATTTTTGCCTCGTCCTGAAACTTGTCTTTTCCACCTTAAAGGGGCATGTGATACATTGCATGTTAAAAGAAACATAAAAAGACATTGCATGCAGGTGATTTTCGCAGTATTAATTAAATGTTACTTATTGCCTGCACATATTTTATGAAGATGTTCCTATAGAAAACCTCAAAGCTTGCCAGTAGTTTAAAGGATTGTGTGACATATTACTTGAAGCTAGTCTTTTTTAATTCAAAAAAACGTACAAGACATAACCTAGAACGTCTCGAGCCTTTATTATGGTTTACTCGAGAGTATTATAATAATTCATAATTAACTAGATTTTTTTAATACTTGTCTGCTTTTTATGGATCTACAAAGTAATAGAATTTTAGGCAGCAAAATGTTTTTATATTATTAAAATAGAAACTATTCGAATAAATAAAACAAATTAATGCAAATTATAATCTATACAGTAGTATCGATTTAGAGGACTTCTCTATAATTTATAAATGTATACAGTAGCTCTGTAGTCTAGTTACAATTTAAGGTTAACTGATATGCATAAAGTGAATCATGTAATCATCTGGTAACTAATTTAGTTTTTTTGGTAACCTACATTTTAGTTTTTGATAAGAGCAACGTAGATCTAAGAATAACATTATTTAGTCATGTATACTGTATTGGAATTAAATTCCATGCTTCTAATGATTTTTACCTGATCTTTCAGTTATCATAAACATGTTTATATCTTTTTTCGTCGTACTGAGAAATTTAGTGCATATAACCAGAGTAAGAGCTCAACGCATTAAATTATTTATATTGAACGTGTTTTATAAAAAGCACAGGTTGAAATGTTGACGCAGCTGGTCTGGACATCTCTATATTAACCTGCAAGTCAGACGGTGTGACATAAATAAACGTTTCTTCAATACAAAACTCAATTAAACTTTCCCAGAACATTCCCTTTTCAGGCGTGAAGGTAAACCTCCGTAGTGCTTTTAGAACTTCTGGCAACCATTATCGGGGCATTAGTCTTAACTGATCCTTTTACTTTATGTTGTAGGTATTTTAGTAACATTGTTGTTGAATTATATTTATAAACAAATATTATATTTATAAAGAGGTTTTTTTATGAGTAAGGTACAAAGGTGATAAGTAAAATTGTTAATTTCATCTTCCTTATTGATCACAAAAAATGATAAAGTAGAACTTTGCATATTTGCCAATATTATGTGTTACCAATGACACAAAGTTTCGGAAACCAAAATCCAAAAACTTTAGAAAAACTTCTAAACAAATTATTGCATGACAATAAAAGAAATTATTCTTCAAAGTTTCATTTTATTGATTTAGTAGTTTAACAGTATTATTTATTAGCTGTTACCATACACAACTCCCAGACGTGCAACAGGTGTACCATATAAAGTTATTTTTATAATGACACAAAAAAGTCAACGTTAGATAGATAAGTACGATCACTGGAAAATATTTTCATTTTTAGATGCAATTTAAAATAACAGCATGCCCAGGCAATAAACTTAATGTTTTGAAGATTGTAAATCTGAGAGTCGCTGGAAAATATTTTCATTTCCAGATAAAGTTTCAAAATAATAGCATATTCTAGGTAAAACACGTAATGTTTTACAGACTTTAGATCTGAGAGTTGAAATATGGTTTATGAATACTACTTTGATAGGTAAAATTTCTAAAAAAATGTCATGGTATTTAATGAAATATAATCAAAGACTACAGTAGTTGCTAATGAATCTAATGCCGTTGAGGCGGGCTCCTGAGCTTGGGTTCAATTGTACTTTTTCACTGAGCACCTCTGTTGCAATAATGTGAAACCTTTGATTGTATTAGTTAAACAGGATGATTTATCTTCTTCAAACGGACGAGCGGGACTGAGGTCCAGAGAATTATTTCAATTATTTTGACGCTGCGCTACGGAATTTTTTATTAGCATCATTGAAATATTTGTTACCTCTTCCTCTCAACCCACATACGATTGTTTCAGTGTTTAAAAACGTGAATACGTATACTTGTTAAACTTCATAACTTTTTCACCGTGTAGTGAGGTAATTTATTGCAGTCGTATGTGGAAACAAGATAAAGTTCTGCATTCAAACATTCACAAATGTATTTAATATTCATAACTAGTATAATGACTTAAAAGAACATTATTGCTAGCTTTGTGAGAACATTTCGGCAAATTGCCATTATATGCATAAGTCCTCTGTAATTAATGCAATAAAATATGTACCTTCATTTTTAATATTTTTCTTCACTGCACTCTAATATTACTCGATTCTTCGTTGAATATCATCACTAATGGTATATAAGATTCGTTGTTGCGTTGTGTGATAATTTTGAATATTTTTAAGAATATATTGTACTTTATTTTGTCCTTACTCTATATACTCTGCAAATACCAAAAAAACTGTTGGAGAGAGAGAGAGAGAGAGAGAGAGAGAGAGAGAGAGATTCACAAATACACATAAGTTGTGGTTACAATATTTTCAAATAAAGTTTTTCTTCAAACAGATAATTCTAGAATAATTATTATTTATTTTTAATATAATTTTAACTTCTACAACTACATTCACTTCTAATCAAAATCTACATTTATACTTACACAATTTGTATGTACTGGATTAATACTAACATTTATTTTTACTCACAAATCATCATCACTTTTAACAACATACTTCTGATTTTTTCAAAAACGGTTTTTCACTATTAAAGTTCCTGATACTATCTTCCAATGAGTTCAATAACCTAATTGGCTGAGTATGAAAGTAATTATTATATATTACTGTTCTATGTAAAGCATATTGCAATGTATTTTCACCAAATCTTGTATGGCGTAAATGTGCATCTCTCATATATTTTTACTTCTCATATAGGTATCCTGGCTCTTCTCTTTTAAGTGTTTTGTAAGCTAAATACATCGCATTATACTCTAATCTTTCTTTTATTTTCATTACACCCAATTGCCTATAATAATTATTTTAATGTTGATGTAATCTTAGTTTGAAAATAAATGTTATACAAGCATTTTTAGCTCTTTGTAACTTACTTAAAAGAGTATTATTTACATCACAAAAAGCAACACTAGCGTAATCAAAAAGTGGAAATACTATTGACAAAACTAACATCTTTCTAACTTTCTCTGTTTGATTAAAATATAAACGTCTAATCTGATATAAACATATGTGTGTAATCTAATTCATCTTACCATGACAAATTATTCATTATTGTTAAACTTAGATTTTTACTGTGTCTTCATATGCTAATTCATTATTATAAATTATGACTTTAGGAATATTTTCAAGATTTATTGTATTTATTAATCTACTTGTACCCAATATTATAAGTGGTTTACACTTTGCAATACTAAGTTTTAAGCTATGGTTATTGCACCATTGAAAAAGTGTACTTAAATCTAAATTCAAGTAATAAACAGCATCATTTATTCTATTTACATAAGAATAAATATACAATTAAAGGTCATCTGCATAAAGCATTGTTTTAGTGAAAATTAAAGAATGACATATTCTATTTGTGCATAAAGAAAACAATTGAGCTGATAATGTAGATCCTTGTGGAACTTCTGCTGCGTTACATTTCCATTCTGACAATAAACCATTACTTGTTCTGATTCTTTGTTTTCTATTATTTAAATATCTAAACAAACTTACAAAAGCATCACTAAAACTATAAGATCGCAAAATAGACAATAACAATTCGTGATGAACACTATCAAAAGCTCGTGAAAAATCTAATAAAATCATAATGGTTAGTTCTCTATTACCTATTGCTCTCTGTACATCATCAGTTATACAAAACAAACAGTCTGTGTACTACAATTATATCTATAACCAGACGGGTACTTGTATAAAATATTATTATTAATAACAAAATGAACGTAATTGTTCAAAAACTAACTTATCAGATATTTTCCCAGAAACACAAAAATATTAATTGGCCGATAATGCTCATAATCAGTTGGATGATTTACTTTAGGAAAATTTAAAATCAAAGAAAATTTCCATTGATCAGGATAAACATTATTAAGCAAAGAAAAATGTAATATATGACAAATTATACTTAATCTCATCAAATATAATTTTTATATACTTAATATGTATACCATCACAACCTATATAATTCGATGTAATATTACAAATAGCTTTAAAAATATCATCAGTAGTAACTTCCTTAAAATTAAAATTCTTCGTTTAATATCATCATTAATTATATACAAGATTCGTTGTTGCGTTATGTGATAATTTTGAATGATTTTTAGATTATATTGTATTTCGTTTTTTCCTTACTCTATGTACTCTCCAAATACCAAACATTTTGACAGAGAGAGAGAGAGAGAGAAATATGAATAGTAATGGAAAAATTCAGTAACAACTTGAGGGTGTTGCTAAAAGTATACCAAATTAACAAATATTAAAACCGCCTCTACAGTCAGATTAATAATGCCGTCGCATCATAAGTAATTAGTTATCATAGTATACATGCAAAAACATGTTTAAAACTAAAATGCCTTTCAAGTTGAAAGATATGGTCATGGGGATATACACATCATCATTTTTTTTCCTTGTTTCTTATTGGACAACCCGATGCAGCAACACCTTGACATCATCTAGTGGCCAGATGGTCAGGTAAAGAGAACAGGCACTGACTGTCTCTTGGCATCACAGCCACTTCAGCCATTTTCTCATACATCAACACAAAACTTAATCTGTCTATTCAGGTCTACTGGAGTTAAATCTTAGACATGGATGATAAAGCAGGATGGGAATAAAACATACCTGGGAGAAAGATGAGTTTTAAACAATTGCAGTTCCTCGTGCCAGTCTAGTAGTTTTTAATTTGGTATAAATTTACAAATTCCAAACAATTATTTTTAAAGAAATGAATAGAACGATCGTTAGTTTTAAAATATAGCAAAACTTATTTCAAAAGCCTAAATATATTAGCCATATTTATAAAAAAGCACAAAACGGCTAAGAGTTTGTTTAGTGCTTAACCGCTGAAATATTCATAAAAACTAGATGGAGTAGTCCTACATGTGTATACTATACACTAGATGGACTAGTCGTAATTTATTACATCATGAAAACTCCTCGTTAATTGCTCAGACATTGAAGATATGTTTGAGACATTTAAAAAAGCATTCTTGTATTTACTTTGACGTAGATGTCCTCAAAAAACAATAACAAGACAAAATAATTTTAGTCAGAACAGTTGGTTAACTACGGGAATTTAAACTTTCAAAGTAAAAATGAAAGAACACTACCATTGCTTTAAAAATGCAAACAATTAACAAATAACATTCTTTTAACTCTAATGAAATGAACAAAAAGTAATAGCTGCATCAAAAGTCAATGGTTTACAGATAAAAGTTTTTTAAATCAGAAAATATGTGAAAACAGCTTGCAGCATTATTCATACACTCAGTAAAATTATAATCCCGCCAATACTATTAGCTTCGTGATTGAAGGAAATATTAGCAAATATTATTGTGTGGTTGCAAAACATTTAATGCGTTTTTGTCAATATTGCTCATAATTGTTAGGCTGTTCTGCTAGACACAGAGTTCACATGTGAAAAAGTGACATAATGGAATCAATAATATTAACGTTCACTGGGTTGTGAAAAAGTAAGCTTGCACAAATTTTTGGTGCTACCGGCTTATAGAAGCAAATTTTTAAAGACGACGTGTTCGCTTGAAGTACCGTTGGAATTTTCATAAATTTTCTTAAGATATTTGTTGTTAATTACATTTTGAATAAATATGCTAAATTGAATTTTATTTGACATTAACATTTTTCAAGAGACACAAGTATTTTTTTCTCTTGTCTATCCAAACCTATGTGCATTTGGTTTCTTTAGCTTAACGAGTTTAAGAGACATTAGTTTCTTATAAAAAATAAAAAAATTGTGGTCAAGGGCTAAAAAATACTTTTTTTACATGTGTTTATATGGCATTTTTTGTTTGGAATAATAAATACTATCACACAAAAATGTTTTTGGAACACTTTCGTGAACATTGTATATAGATTTATTCTAAGACTTGTATTCTGTTATTAGTTCAATTCATTGTTATATTTTCCCAAAGTATAAACCATTTTCATTCAATAAAGACATTGATTCATGATATATAACAAATTGGAAATGGAGTAAATAATAAACAATGCAACAGGTGTCACTCTCAGAAAAAAAGTATTCGTACTGAAGAACATTTAATTACTCACATGTCAACATTCTGTAAATCTGCTGTCACTCTCACTAGCATATCCGGTGTTGTGTTGTCACTAATGTCATAAAATGGAAATATTTACTTATCAAGTCATTACCCACTTATAACTTCATTTCATAAATATACAATACAGACGAATAAATTAAAATACCTTTTATGTATGAAGCTTATTTTCCGTTATTATCAACACAAACAATTATATAATAAACAGTATATATTATCTTTATAATTATACTACATATAATTATTTACTAACCTTTAATTATCTATCTTTAATTTTATACTAACCATTTACAATAACGTGTAAGTTAAATTGCTTTGTTAAAGGGTTACATTTATAATCAGGTCATTATATTGTAAATTAACATTTCACTAGTTCAGCAGTATGTAGTGACATATGTTTTTATTAAAAAAATGAACGAGGTTTTTGTCTGACTTCCAAGATGATCCTGAAAACAAAAAAAACCTTTTGTTTTTAAACAAGTTCAACTGAGTGACCTTGGTTGTCCCTCACTGAATACAGTACTCTCTGGGTGCCAGTGTATTATGCAAAGCTGGGCTAGTCTGCATCGCAAGTCCTCCATAGGACAGAAATATGCTGAATGTGAAAGTAGGATACACGCGATCGTATTTACTAAATCAATAAGATTTTTTCTTATTTTCCAACGACAGTAAATAATAAAAAATAGCATGAAAAACAGTATTTTTAATATCATTAAATACATTTAACAGTCTTGGGTAATAAAAACACGCACATCAACCAAATAAATATTTTTTTTAAATATTAGTCGTCAGTTTAAGCTAAAACCCTTAAACAGTTTAAGCTCCTATTCGTGTGAATAATTCAATGGAATGTTATGTCAATCCAAGTGCAGGAACTCAAGAAATGCGCTCTATTATCCCTCAGATTAATTCACCGAGTGTTGTGAGAGAAGCCCGCTGTAGACCGAATGTGAACTGGTCTGTGATTACGCCACAACAGTGGTGGGTGGCGTCTCACTCTCAACTCTCGATGAATGGACTATAGTAGAGAATGGCCACCTAAATGCAGTGGTAATCTTAGTTGGAGGGTGAGAAGAATATTCGCAGATAACTGAATTATGTTGTCTCTTTGTGTTGCACGCTTTATTTCATTATTGGATTAATCTCGTTGATCCCACTAAGCAGCAACAGTTACAAGTAGTGAGTCCATACACATCACAGTGAACGTTGTATAATATGATTCGAATGAGTTATTACGCTGTCTGTCCTAAACGCAATAAATTTTGGAAGGTTTTAACGTAAGAAATGACAGAGTACTTAATGTATTTTGGACAGACTCAAATCTGCCAACCCTCATAAACTCCGTTACCATCTCCCAGATATATTACTAGACATATAACAATAATATAATCCATGACAACCACATCATAAAATCTTGTATCCCACTTGAAGCTAACAGTGCTTATGTTCATTGTTTTGGTCAAAGGTAATAATATAAGGTAAATCAAATTTTCACCAATATCATCTGTCAAATACAGACGAACGGTAAAGGTATGCGCTTTGGGTAATGTGTGAGGCAGATACTGCTAGGGCGAGCAGTTGCTGTGGCTGCGATCAGTGACGCCTGATTATATAGGCCGTTGCCAGCAGATCTAGTGATCAGCTGTTTGCACAAAACATATGGTGAGGAACCTCAGAGGACAGTGAGTAGTGGAAGAGTTGTGATTTTTTACCCAAAAAAGGGTGACATGAACGGTCATCATTCATGTTTGGATATATAAAGAGTAAATGCTGAGGGTATTGACATTTTTTAAGAATAGTTTAACTCCAATACTGATTGTTTTAATTATGTAAGGAACAAAACCAGACCAACACTGATCCATGAACCAAAATCTATTGATTTTTTCTTTGTTACACAATGTTCATGTTTTACTGGTTAGCTGGGAGGTGGGTAATGACCAACTACTTTCCTATTGCTATACAATTTGATATCAGAATACAGTAAAGCAGATCTGTTAATCTATGATTACTATTATTATACTGCAGAATTTGAAGGAACTGTGCACCTGGAAGATCACCAAGGTCCATATTGTTACACTGATTGGTTTATGTTTGGTTTTAAACTTGGTTTAAGATGTGTATGTTTGTGCTTCAAAATAAATATATAAAAAAACCCACGTACCGTCTTTTTTATTTCATTCCTCTTTTTATGTGTGACTTTTATAACTCTAAAATTTCACAAGCCATTGTATAGTAGGCTAAGCGGTTTGCCAAAAATACATCAATATTATTGTGAGTATTTTCTCGCATATGGCACATTCTTAGCCAATTGATTGTTTAAAGGACCCTAACAGTAGTTGCCACGACAGTTTTGTTGAAAATAGTTACACCTTGAGACTTTCCGCCCTTTAATACAATGTGTTCAGTAACTATACGGATCAAAACTATATGCAATTAAATATATATTCCCTTCATTAAGGATACATCTATTTCGAAATGAAAAATATTCTAGTAGCCCAATTACTGATTCTGTCAAAGGAGTTGAACCACTCTAGTCATATCTGACTGAAATCGTGAATTATAAATAAAATAACTCTATAACTCAGAGTTCAGTTTTGTAATAATCCTTCTTTACTAACGAATTGTAAGGAATTATTTCATCTAACAGTTTTAAAAATGGGCCTATGGCCTTGGAAAATGGGCGCAATAGGAATAATATATTATGGATGTTATGGTTTTATTATGTTATTATTGTTAAGGGTGTATAGTAATAATAGGCTTACACCGTCACTTTCTTCTCTCCTTACGTTTTTAGGGTGTCACCACCTCCAATTATGTTTAAAAAAAGTCGGAACTAGGGAATAAATAATAAAATGGTTGTGTTTCGTAAATATATTTGCGTTAAAACAGCTTTGAGCGTAATAATAAAATATTACTGGGGATAATAGTATTGTAGGTTACTGAAAGACGGTCAGACATCTTTCAACTATTAAGGTTTACTACAATTAGCTAATAATATATTAAAATAAAGTCAATACCACTAACCTATAGAAAATGATACCATTAGAATTCATTATAAGATAAGGATTCAAAAAAGGAGTGGTATTAAATAAAAAATTAAAGATAAATCCTTTGTAAGATACCAGATAATTTAAAACTCATAAGTTGGAATATGCTTACCGTGTGAGAAATTCTTGTAGAATATACTGTCATAAACTCCGTTAGTACTCTTGTATTCTGCATTATGCAACTCTGAAACTGGTTGTTATTGCAGCTCAAGTGAGGTTTATGTCTTCTTATGTTCTATTCATTGCATTTTATGAAGCATATAAATCCTGGTGAGGGATATGCATGAAAGTACCTAGCTACTAAAGCGATGTTATTACTTTACAAACTTAGGTAGAAACTTATAATTAGTGCGCTTACGGAAATTTATTATATTATTTAAATGGTTGATCATATGTACATATGTACAAGGCTCAACCCCACATAAGTATATTCAAATGCGTTTGATTGGTTGATTGTTTTTAAAATGTTACCCTCTCATGGGGTTAGAAAAATAATCTTTTTCCGACTGTCAGTGAATTTATCTCTGCACATCTGTCTGTCGGCACAATATATCGAGGAAATGATTCAGATTCGAGGTTTAAGTTGATTAGTTTATTTTATTACGGAAATTATACGATCTTATAATTGCCGACAAATTTATTACATAAATGTATTACATTTTAGACTTTGTAAATAATTTATTTAATGAAGTTTAGAATATTTATTGGCCTAGCATAAAGCTCTAGATTACTTTTATAATTAACAGCCTGGAGTGAATCACAAAATATATGATATATGTATATACTGTTGCTCATATTGATATTTAACTGTCTATTATTGTCTTTGTATTTTTTACCTTTTTGTTAAATATTTTTAACTAACTTACCGGTATATTTCTTACTTATTCGTTGTTTTTTTTATTATTTATTTTTCACACTGTTCGTAATTTAATTATATAAATAAATATTATTCGTGCTATTAATGATCCATCAGTGGCCTATTGTATAGTTTAAGAAGTTTATACTGTTTTTAATTTATTTATGTGTACTACTGGTGTAATTCCATCGGAATAATAAATAAACAAATATGGACCCCAGAATTTTCACTAGTCAAATTTTCACAGATCCATCCAAAAACCAGACCTAGCCCTACCATTGGTGAGGTATAGTTCATCACTAGCAAACTCTGTCATTGGTCCTGGTTACTAACGCTACTGAACTACCTGGCTTAGGATTCTATTTGTTAAAAACTTTGATATGTAGAATAAACTGACCTACTGAGCTATGCATACTGCGGAAGTTTAAAATTGACCACCAACCTACTGCCCTATGCTTTGAAGTCGGCTATCCTTAGTTGTTTTTATAGATTATTTTTTTCATATTTTTTCAAATTCTTCTGATTTTTCTAAACCGCTAATCTAGATACAATGCAATATGCATATGCACCCAATCACTATAACAACAACCAAAGTCCAATATTATTCTTTGTAAGAAAACATGTTTACAATATTACACTAGTCTATATTATTTTTAATCATGAGTTACAGGGTTAATCAATCAAAGGAGTATTAATGCCAATGATCCATCTTTACTAATACTAACTTATTCCATTACAGAAGTTTTGTTTGCGCAATCTGTCAAGTTCGATAACATAGACGCTGTAACGTGTGGGAGTTTATTTACGGCCACATATCTACTAGTTCTTTTAATAACTGACGAATTAGTTTTAATTGCACGGATAAGCTACCAAAACTTTAACTAATGCAACATTTACGATCATAAAACTAAACACGATTGTAGCAGCAAATGAGAGTTGAGAGTGAGGCGCCGCCTACCACTGCCGTGACGTAATCACAGACCAGTTCACGTGCGGTCTACAGAGGTGAACACCTTGAATCAATATCCAAAACGTCGCATGGTCAGCGCATACTTTGTTGGGTTTGTCTACCTGATTGGTAAAAATACAAGAGGCTCACTGTGCTGTGGGCGGGGCGTCACTCTCAACACTCGATGAATAGATTATGAGAGATAATTTCGTGCATTTCTTGAGTTCCTGCACTTGTATAGACTTAAAATTCCATTTAATTCTTCACACGAATAGAAGCTTAAATTGTTTAGGGGTCTAATTTTGACGACTAATATTTAGAGAATTTTTATTTGGTTTATGTGCCTGTTTTTATCTCCCGAGACTCTGAAATGTAGTTAACGATATTAAAATATTGTTTAATTCGTGCTTTTTTAAATTAGCTACTGTTGTAGGAAAGTAAGAAAAATGATGTAGATCCAGAAAGTACTTTCGGTTATCCTACTTTCAGATTCAGCACATCTCGTTCCTATAGAGGCCTTGCGTAGGATGCAGACCAGCCAATATTTGCATAATATACTCTCACCCAGGTGACTATTGTGTTTAGCGAGGGTCTCTGCCGTTGGAATATCTCTGCGTTGAACTCGTCAAGACAAAATGTTCTATATTTTCCGAGTCACCTTGGAAATTAAACTGGAAAGTCATTCATTTTTTTAATAAAAGCATATATTATAACCACTAACATTCTAAAGAACTACGAAAGTTTCAATTTACAATATACTCACCTGACTAAAAATTTAACCGTTTATCAAAACAATTTAACTTACACTTTACATTTAAGTGGTTATTAATTAGAGTTTGTATAAGTGTAAAGATAATATATATATAGTTTATTGTATAATTTTGATGTATGAGTAATAACTGAAACACGCTTCACAAATAAAAGGTATTTTAATTTATTCCTTCGTTTTTTTATATTTATAATTATGAGTGGGTAGTGACTTGACAAGTAAATATTTCCATGTTATGACATCAGTGACAAAATAAGCTACACAGGATTTGCTAGTGAGAGTGACAGCGGATTTACAGACTGTTGACATGGGAGTTGTATTATTTGGGTTGTGATGTTTATTAATAAGTACAAGTAGGAGCAATTTTTTTCTGAGAGTGAAACCTGTTCCATTGTTTATTATTTAATCTCTTTCCAATTGGTCCTATATCGTGAATACACGATATTTTATTTTATGATGATTGTTTATTTGTTAAAAAAATATAGCCTATAAATGAATTGAATTAATAAATCAAAAACTTATTTTTCTTAAAGGAGAAGCCGATCCCCTTTTAAGCCTTATTCTGCCCGTCCTTATGGGCCAATGGCCTGTGCGAGGATCTTATCAAACAGAATAAGGGGGAGAGTCGATACAGTACAAGGTCGATGGTACTGATAAAAAGTGCAAGGGTTACAGACAGGATTCGAACCTGCGCTATCTCTAACTCAGACCCAAAGTCCAGCGACTTAGACCGCTCGGCCATCGGCACTCCCACTTGTTACGATAAAATAACTAAATTTGGAACATGGCTTTGGGTGGACACGAGCAAATTTAAAATATAATTCTGTTATTTTTATTTATTATTAAAACCGTGACTTTTAAAAGAATGTTTAATGTCAAATAAAAAACCTTATATATTTTATCAAACCATTGTCATGACAATAACTATGTTTTTTTACGTTTATGAAAATTCTAACGGTACTTTTATAAACAAAATCATAATGCAGACCTCTTTAAAATAATGCTTTTAACATTAACGCCAAACATTTTACGGTTGAAGGGTATCATGTGTTTGTTGAATCCTACGGCTTGTTGCAAGCATACATTTACACATCACAGTGAACGTTAGATCATATGATTACTAATCCATTTTTAAGTAGGTATTACGCCGTCCGTTCTAAAGTCAATACATTTTGGAAAGTGTTAAACATAATAAAGTATAGAGTATTTACAGTATTACGTTACGGACATTCATGTTCAAATAGTTCAATACATTATACGGAAATTATATGAACTAATAAATGCCGAAAATGGTATTGGATAGATGGATTTTAGGCTTTGTAAATAATGTATTGAATTAGGCACATAAAATTGGGAAGAATAATGTTTAATGGCCTAGCATAAAGATCTACATAACTTTCACAATTAACAGCCTTGAGAACCACAAATACGAAACCAAAAGTTTTCAAAATACGGAAAAATCATCAACAGCTTCAAAACAACCGGACCCAGTACTACTCATCATATGCATCATCTCTAGCAAATCTGTTTGTTAGTAGGTTAAAATAGCCCAACAAAAAACTGGCCTATGCTTAGTATTCGGCATAGTTGTTTTTCATAATTTCCTTTTTTGTTATTTTTTACTAATTCATTATATCCATGCATAAACCACACAACAACAAAAAGTTTATCTTATTTTTTTGTAGCAATGACATAAATACCGCTATTTCCCTATACTACTTTTGTATTAAATCAAAGGAGCATAAAGAGCCAATGCGCATATCTTTACTAATAGTAACTTATTCCATTACAGGAAGTTGTGTTTGGGCAATATGTCAAGTTCGATAACATAGACGCTGTAACGCTTGTGGAGTTATATTTGCGCAAACATATCTACTAGTTCATAATAATAACTAGCGAATTATTTTGATTGCATCTATAAAATATCAACACTAATAACTAATTCAAAAGGTTAGACCATAAAACTGGACACGATTGTAACAGAAAATTAAGCAATACACTGATTTTGACTGGAGAGGCTGGTCCACAATCATTCCTCTTGGATTATGACAGAATGTAACCCATATCCCCTTATTTATCTAAAACATCCTATCACTAAAGAAGCAAGACAAAGATTTTTTTAGAAAAAGTGCAATGTCTCAGCTCGACTAAGAGAACAAAAAGTCCTTAAAGATTACTTAAGGCTAAAAATAACTCCCTCATCATTAAGTCAGTAGAATCACCCTTTCCTCAAGTTCATTTTCAGACATTTTATTTCTGCCTGTCTCGTCACGACCGTCAAATATTCAATTATTGTTTTATATAAATTAAAATTTCTGACAATATAGTGGATTTCAAATTAAAGAAGTTATTTCAAGAAATTAAACTAAAATCACAAATTTACCAAAGGATTCTTTATTTATTTAAGTTTTACTTACTTAAATGTAGCATATAATTAAGTCGGTAATGGTAGATATAAATACATTTTTGCATTACATTCCATTGTCTACCTTCTATATATTTTGAATATTCACTGTAAATTATAATATTTATAAAAAACATATTTTTAGGGTTTAAATCTAATCTAAATCATAACAATATCCATTAAATTCACCTATAGCACTCTAAAACTTGTTTTTGAGTAATATAGAATTAGCCATTCCACTGCTGTTTATTGTGTCTTTGTTGAAAGTTAAAAGCTCCAGGACCTTTTAGGTGAGACTGCACGTGTGTATTTTTAAGTATTATGTCTGACTAATCCCAAACTATTATTTTATATCTCCTCACTTGTGATTTTTGTTTATTAAAAGACTTTAAACGTTAATACCATTAAGCACGGAAAAACTCACTGAATTCTATTCAAAGTCGATCATGCATTAATAATCGATCTACTATAATGCCAACAACTTCATGCTATAACCTCGAGAATATATCTCACTTAATAGTAAGCGTATTATCTTAACTAATATTAACTAACTAAAAAGCAATAGCAAACGCTTTTACTTTAGAGTTTGGAAGTACTTCATTTCTGTCTGTCTGTCCTCAGGATGTCTCAATAATGAACTGATAAACTTTAAATGTTTCCAAAAGTATCACTTTTATATAATTGATTAAATGTTATAGAGTTCAATGATGATGCATAAAAATCCATTGGATTTGGTTTAGCGTTAGCAATTATCCGTATACATTATTCTCACGGATATGATTAAAACTAGAAAATTACACAGAAAATGCCTGTAGAAACAAACTGTGTACAATGTCAGGACGTTTCTCCTACTTCCAGATGTGTAGCGTAATCATCTAAAAGATATCTTAAAAAATATTACATCTTTATACTTTAAATTTTTGGATGAAACTCTATTTCTCTATAGAAAAGACTGATTTCTATCGATGGGAGTTGGTCAGCCCGATCACTCAATAGACTGGTACAACTTCTCTTTTACTTGCCGGAGAGGTGAAATCTTTTTCTGTACAATTGTCTGTCTGTTTGTCCTCGTGGTCTCTCAAAAATGGAAGAGAGTATATAGAATAGACCTGTAGACTTAAAATTTTGTATACCATCTCAGCAAAACCTGTTACGTGACACGTGGTGTAGAACACTCCTACATGGTTAATATTTAATATCTGCCATAAAGATTATATAGAACAATGTTTTGCATACCATATTCACTAAAAGTAACATTATTGAAAAGTTGTATTATGTTATATTATATAAAACGAGTGTAAAATATCATAAAGAAATATGCTGATTATTAAGAGCAACCACATGCATGTTTTAATAAACACCTGTTAAACGAAACTAAACTTTTTCTGAAACTATTTTTCTTCTTATCTTTAATTATCCTATAAAAACAACTTTACGCTTTGGGAGAGCATCGGTGGAAAACATATTTCAAATATTCAACTACTAAAATGTCTATTAAGCGTATTTATTTATTTTGACGTCACAAGCTTTCACCGTTCCTCTTACTAAAATGAATGACCCAAAAGTTACAACCAGTGACTCAGTGTATTCTTGCGCATTCATTGGATAATAAATGTAATATAATTCACACATATTGGTATCACTGCTTATCAAGGAACTTTTTACAAATAATATCTATTCCCATTATGCATTGATTTTAAGGCTTACTTTAAATTTCCTGTCACTTATAAACTCAATTAATCTTTTTAAATACGTTTTGCAGCAAGGCGTCAAGGTCAAGTGATCATAACTTTTCTTAAAGTTTTCTTTTCGAGCGTTGACAAGCTCTTATCTCATTTTTTGTAATGAGATGTCTTAAATAATTTAGGATATTTTTTATCACAAATTATAACTATAATTTTAAATGTTCTATGAAATTTATGAGTACTTACAGTTATTCGGTCCTAATTTACTTATGTAGAAAGAAGATAAATAAATAAAAAAATAAATGTATTTATTTTTCTCTTTCTGTCACAATACATACATCAAATATATGAATAACTTACATTAAATGATTTAGATTTAAAAAATAACATAACGTAAATTAAAATTTACTTAATATAATTTTTATTCAGTCTCCTTCACATATCAAATTGTTATAAAAAAGTCGTAAATATACTGAATTATATAAATATCAGAAGAGAAAATTTAGAGCCTCCAAGGCACAGGGAATGTTCGGAGGTTCCAATTATATAATATTAAACTTCTTTTACAGGGTCCAGATTGTGAAAGAATGAATATTTTATTTAATCTTTTTCGGCCAATATTCCTCCTACTATCAGTGCTTCTTTGCTTTGTTGCATGAGAAATTATTTAAATAAAAATAATATATAATATGTTGAAAAAGAAAAATATTATTTTTTTGTTTTACTGCATGTAAAAGAGCATCTAAGCAAAATAATGATGGAGAATATTTATGTGCACAAGCATAAATTTTACTGCCGAATTTGAATTAGAAATTCAATATGCCCTAAAGTTAGCAGTCACTCTCTAAGTCCTTTCAAAAATGTGTAAATGTTCGATAGTTTTTTACTATTGTTTGGTAATTTGTTAAAAATTGTTGGTGCTATAAAATTGTAATGTTCTGTTAGAAGAACCAACAAGCTTTAACCGTTTACTCTCATAAATTTTAAATCAAAGTAATTTTTCATTGGATACATAAAAAATACTGTTGTAGATTGTACTAGAAGTTGCATTCTTTGGTGGCGAGCGCCTGCAACTTTAACATCTGTCTAACTATGCAGAGCTTTTATTAATTCTAGAACATTTTTATAGTAAACTAAAACTCAGTGACAGATTTATTGTCATTATGCTGTTGAAACAGTTTGAAACTAAATACTGATCAGGAATGATTGTAGCTTTTTAGTCCTACGACTACTGTAAAACGCTCCTTCAATACTACACATCAAAATTTTAATTCGACAACAAATTAACCATATTATAGTATTGTAGTTCACTTATAACTCTAATCCATTAGGCCCACTGTGAACAGTTGGCCTCGGGTATCATGCTACTTATCTGTCCGTATTATTGCTCTAATTAGATTACTAGAGCATTAGCTAACCGTTCTCTCTCCTGTCTAGTCTCTGATTGCTATTGACCGCTGTGTGAGGAAGTACCATTATATCGGATCGAATTTAAGATTTCACGAAGTCTCTGATCCAATATTTGACAAATAAATAGTTATATAGCTCCTTAAGTAAAAACATCTTATGCAAAAAAGTTATAGTCTCCATAATCAGCTTGATCTCAATCTCCTATCCCAACATTATTTAGAACCATCTTTTCATGAACACAAAAAGTACACATGCGCTGAGTAGCATAATAACAATAAATATTTGTATTGCTGTCAAAACAATTCACGTATTGTATATGATATATAATTTCAATCTTAATTCTAATGTAATTGGTTGGAGTACAAAAATAAATTTATTATAAAATTTTAACAGATATTTATATAAAACATACCATTGGCTAAGTAATTGAAATATACGCAGCAAGTACAGGTTATGTCAAATTAAACTTAGCAGTATTTAAAAAAGAAGTTATATAATTAAAACGTAAAATTATAAATAAATTAAAAAACGATAAAGATTTTTAAATGGTTAAAGCTTTAAAATAAAAAGACTTAAAAGGTTATTTCCCTTAAAACTCTCGTTCACAGTCCGCGAACTCAGCAACGCCCTAGAAGGACCTCCTATTAAAGATGTTTTTAACTTCTTTTTAAACAATGTGTCCTTCTGTTCCTCACGTATACTGACCTCACCGGGTAGAGCTTCATAAGGTCGGAGCCTGTCCTGTCCTGCCCTTAAAATATCCCCCCCCCCCCTTAGCGTTATAGCCATGGTTGTCCCTGTCACGTATGATTTAATACTTTTATCTGCAGTCCATGACAGTTTAGTACATGTAGAAGCAAATGAGTTTTTAGCAATTCAAGACTTCTAAAACCCTCACTACAATGAAGCTCTAAAAGTGTTTCAATAATTTTGATTGCCCTTTTTTCAACACAAAGCAATTGGACAAACTGCTGGAAGAATGGAGATCGGGTGATATTTATAAGCAGCTTCAGAATCATCTTGTTTCAAACAAAAACATTTTGGCTTTTTTAGTCCGTTGGCCAATTGTCAATATTCAAAAGAAAACTCATAATTTTAGCTAAGGGTCTGCAAACAACACGATTTGTTATGACGTATTAATATTCCAGAAGTATCAGTGGAATATTTGGGTTTCATTTTTTATAAAAACTGTAATCACCTCCTCATCATCAACCGGAACCAATTATTGTTTATTTCATTGTGTTACGTTGCTCCAAGTAAACTCGATTAGTAGCAGAAAAGCCACCATTCTTTTGCAACAATACAAGGATTCATTGCTAATATTTTACTTCAACGAAAAGGCAAATGGTATTGGCTGATACTTATTTTCTCTTAGTATATTACTAATAATGGCCGAGGCCGTTTTCACACATTTTATGATTTTTATTTTTTTTTCAGTACATCATAAGACATCATTATTTTTAACAGTTTTTTCAACAGCACCCCTTCATTTCAGCTCTGGAAGGTTAACAAACTGTTCTAGACTATACATTCTGTTCTGTTCTATGATTCTGTTCTAATTATACAGATCGAGCACTACTCTATCTTAATAAATAAATATTTATAAATATTTCAGTAATTACGCGTTAAAATCTTAAGCCATTTTGTGTCCCTTTTATATCTAAAATATTTAGTCCTTTAAGAATTTTTTTTGCTACATTAGGAAACGAATGAACGTTATATTCATTTCTAAAAAATATTTATTTTTAATGTTTATATTTTATCAAATAAGAAACTACTCGACTGGAATAAAGAAACTCCGAATTGATAAAACTCATCCTTCCCCCGGATAGATTTTATTCTCCTCCTGCTGTATCACCTGTGCCTACTCTGTAGATCTGAAAAGACGGAGTAAGTTTTTGTTGGTGTACGAGATATGGCAGACGTGGCTATGATGCCAAGAGACAGTCATTTTTGCTCTCATCTCCTTATCATCCAGGCCACTAGATGCTGTAAAGGTGTTGTTTTCCAGTAAAAAATAACAAATAGAGTGGTAATTTGTTTTTTACCCATAACCTCTACCTTAAAAGTGAGAGGCATTTTTTGTTTTATAAATGTTTGTTTATTGAAATATAATTTACTATGATGTAATTACTTACGATAGGAATTATCGACCCTGACTAAATTCTACAAGCTAGTATTAGAATTAAGTTTTCGATTAAACTAACTAAGCTGGTAACTTCAAGGTCCTTGAATCAGTCTTTAGAGATTGCATAGATAAAAGACAAAAATAGATTCAATATAATCTTGAAAATATTCAAAATTATCACAAAATATTCCTGTTTAACACAATTTCAAATATTGTATATTTCATTAATGATGAAATTCTACGAAGAATCAAGGAAATATCAGAGTGCAGCGAAGAAAAATATGACAAATTAAGGTATATCTTGTATTGCATTAAATTTACAGAGGGGTTATGCATATATTGACAATGTGACGAATAGTCTCACAAAGCAAGCAATAATGTTCTTTTAAAGAAATTTACTAGTCTTAAGTATTAGATATATTTTCAAATGATTGAATGTAGGACATTCATCTTGTTTACACATACGACTGCGACAAATTACCTCACTAAACCCAGAAAAAGTATTTAAGTTTAACAAGTTTAAGTATTCACGTTTTAGACACTCCAACAGTCACACTGCCATATGTGGATGGACAGGCAGAGGTACTAAATATTTCAAATTGCTAA